>NW_026294447.1:6727500-6937500 GCF_007827085.1 Peromyscus californicus insignis | reverse complement strand
AATAAATGTATAAAGAAATGAATTGGGCATATGCTTAAGGGTTGGTGAGGTGACAGCATATCAGGAACATCAGAAATATAATATCTACACATACCAAGCTGGGTAGAAGAGGCATTCTTAATAACTTTTGTTTCTCCAGTGGCTCACCTATGTTTCTTAAATCAGGGTATGCATTAGAATATATAAGGTAATTGAAATGTGATAACCGTGTGGAGCTAACAGCAAATATTTTGTCTGAGTTAGTTAGAGGCAGCACCGAGAAAAAGATAGACTGTAATATCTCCCATCTGAAAAACGTGTGAGTGACCTAGCAGTTTTTACGCTTGAGTTTTTCAGGTTGAACACTAGTCTTGTTAGCTTGCATTTGGCTTGTTCAAGAACTCTGTTGACAATTCTTATGTCAGATGCCATTACATGTTCCACTGGTTAACAAACAACATATCTGAAAAGCCATAGCATCAACTTGAAGGAGTAGCTGGTCAAAATGTCCATGAGAAGTAACAGTGGGAGAAAGCATCTTTAACTTCTTCCATTGGTCAATCTCTGAGTTTATCTGAGAATCAATGTTTTAAATTTCTGCTCAGATTTTGTAAATTCCCTTCCTCCCCAACTGGGGTCTGAGACACAGCAAAATATGCTGTTTACAAACCAGAAAACGACTTACTCAGATTCCTTTTTAATTCTTGAGATTTTCTTGGTAAATTCTCATTCACTGAATTTAACCCTTCCTTGGATTAAATGTGTGATTTGCCAAGATTTTGGACTGCTGTTCATTGCTAATTAAACAGTTAAGTGCTAGTATCAACACAGCAGAGGATTAGAAAAATAAACAATGAGCTGCTCTTGGCATAACAACAGAAGAGCTAATAACATTCCAGTCTCTCAAGATGAGTTATTGTCATTTACGCAGAGACTGATGATTCTCATGAGACACTAATTCAGGTTTTGGTGGAAGTTCAGAGAATGGAGATATTGGAAATGCTCCAGTTGAATAGCCAGACTTTTCTCCTTCCTTGTCAAAGACGTTAGATTAGCATATGAAATCAGCTACCTGAGCCACTGGTTTAAGCAGTTTTATATGTATGGCTAGTGATGATTGGACAATCATTTGACTTAAAGCTATTTGGTTCACTGTTTGTAGAGTTGGCAATCTTACTTTTCCTCTGACTCATGCTATCGGTGTCAGACATGTTTAGGAAGTTTTGGAAACTGACATTCTAGTTATATAATGTGAAGGTTGCTTACTAAGGTCAGTAGTAAGCCGGGTGGTGGTGGCGTACGCCTTTAATCCCAGCACTTGGGAAGCAGAGGCAGGTAGGTGTCTATGAGTTCAAGGCCAGTCTGGGCTACACAGTGAGTTCCAGGAAAAGCACAAAGCTACACAGCGAAACCCTATCTCGAAAAAACAAAAAATAAATAAATAAATAAATTTTAAAAAGAAAAAACAAAAAAATTAAACTAAGGTCAGTAGTAAGTTAAAAGTTATGTATAGAAATCTAGTTGCAAACAAAATGTATTGAATATTTGCCTAATGAGCACACATGCAGAGTGGCAGAGAAAAACCTCCTACTGTCTTCTTGTTCCTGGGAATCTTTGTCATAGTCCTGAGTCAATAGGTGAAGCTCCCTTGTGTTATTAGATGCATTGATTGTATTTTTCCTAGTAAGTGTTGATTAAAATAATGTTATTCTTTTCCTTTTATTGAAAATAGATTGTTTAGTCATACAATACATCTTAATTATAATTTCCCCTCCCTCTACTCCTCCCAGCACCCCCTCCACCTCCCCTCTCCTCTGGATCCACTCCCTTTCTGTCTCTCAATAGAAAAGAACAATATTCTAAGAGTTAACAACCAAACATGACAAAAAATATAGTAAGATAAAGCAAAATCAATCGTATAGAAGTTGGACAAGGCAACCCAACAGAAAGCAAAGAGTTGGAAGAGGAGGAACAAGAATCAGAGACACACTCGTTCTTACACTCCAGAGTTACATAAAAATACTAAGCTAAAAACTCTAATACATACACAGAGGACCTGGTGCAGACCTGTATTGGCCCTGTGCTTGCTGTTCCAGTCTCTATGAGTTATTATGTGCTTTGCTTAACTGATTCAGAGGGCCTTGTTTTCTTGGTGTCCTCCATTCCTCTCTGGTTAGTACACTCTTTTCACGCCCTCTTTCCTGCTGGTCTCTGAGTTCTGAGGGGAGATGTTTGATGGAGACATCTCTTTTAGACTCTCTCTGCATAATGTCTGGGTCTCTGCCTATGTTCCCATCTACTGCTGGAGGAAGCTTCTCTGATGATGACTGGACAAGGCACTGACCTAGGAGTATAGCAGAATTTCATTAGGAATCATTTTATCGATCTTTCTTTTTGTTTTGTTTTAGACCAGTAGTGTTTGGTTTTACCCTAGGTCTCTGGGCTATCTAGTGTCTGGTTCCTGGTTACCCACACAGTATCAGATGCAGGTTCCTTCCCATGGATTGGTGTTAAGTCAGATCAGACATTGGTTGGCTACTCCCACAAGTTCTTATTACCATTGCCCTGACATATCTTGCAGGCAGGACAGAGTGTAGGCCAAAGGTTTTGTGGCTGGGTTGGTATTTTCATTTCTCTTTTGGTAACTTGCAGAATATCTCCCTACACCAAAGACACTAGAATGTAGGAATGTTTGCCAAGAGCAACCAATTGTCTTAGCAACAACCTGGGTTGTTTGGAGATTTTCATGTGACCCCCTTGGCCAAGAACTCAGTTGAATGCACCCAGTTCCACTACTGGAAGTCTGTTCAATAGCAAGAGGTGGATATTTGGAACTTCATACTCCCCCACTATTAGGAGACCACATTAGGATCACCTTGATATATTATAGGAAGTTTCCACTGAACTAGGTTTTCACATCATTCTTGAGTTTTTTATGTATTTTGAATATTAGTTTTCTACAGGATGTGGAGTTGGTAATTTTTTTCCTTTCTGTATGCTGCCCTGTGTCCAATTGACAGTGTCCTTAGAGAGAATTTCCAATTTCATGAGGTCTCATCTATTAATTGTTGATCTTAGTGCCTGTGCTACTGGTGTTATGGTCAGAAAGTCATCTGTGCCAATGTATTCAAGGCTATTTCACACTTTCTCCTCTATAATGTTGAGTGTATCTGGTTTTATGTAGAGGTCTTTGATCCACTTGGACTTGAGTTTTATTCAGGGTGATAAGTATGTATCTATATGCAGTCTTCTGCATGAAGACATCCAGTTTGACCAACACCATTGGTTGAAGATGTTGTCTTTTTTTCCAGTGTGTATTTCTGGCTTCTTTATTACAAATCAGGTGTCCATAGATGTGTGGGTTTATGTATGGGTCTTCAATGATTCCATTGACCAATGTGTTTGTTTTTATACTAATACCATGTGGCTTTTATTTATGTATCTGTAGTACAAAATGAAATCAGGAATGGTAATACCTCGAGCAGTTCTTTTATTATTCAGGACTTCTTTAGTTTTCTTGTTTTTTGTTTTTCCATATAAAATTGAGAATTGTTCCTTCAAGGTCTGTGAAGAATTGTGTCGAAATGGAGATTGCATTGAATCTATAGATTGCTTTTGGTGAGATGGACATTTTTACTATGTTAAGCCTACTGATCTGTGAGTTTGGGAGATATTTCCATCTTCTGATATTTTCTTCAGTTTCTTTTTTCAAAGACTTGATGTTTTTTATCATACAAGTCTTTCACTTGCTTGGTTAGAGTTATTCCAAGATATTTTGTATTATTACAGACTATTGGGAAGGGTATTGTTTCCCTGACTTCTTCTTAAATCTATTTGTCATTTATGTAGGAGGGTTACTGACTTTTGTGAGTTAGTATTGTAGCCAGCTACCTTGCTGAAAGTGTTAATCATCTAAAACAGTGCTATTCTTAATGAGGGAGAATGATAAAGTTCTCCAAAGCAAGGATGTTTAATTGGTTATTATTTTAAATTTCTTTTGGCTAGAACAATGCAAAGAAAGTACATAATCTTTGATTGATAATATTTCAAGGAAGGCTTTTATCTAAAAGAACAGGCTGAAAAAAATAAAACAAGCTGTGTGACAGAAAAACTTAAGAAAAAAGACTCAAAATATATGTAAAGCACTTTAAGTTTAAATTATTTGCTATCTCTTATCAGAAAGTTATACCTTTTCATAATTTCACACTGGAAAAGTCATTAAATGAGAAAAAAAGATTTTGTATATTTTTAAAATAATGAATTCATACCCTAATATGAACTTCAAACATGAGAGTCAAATATTGACATTTCTAGGTGTGCTGATTAGTTTTTCATCATCTTGACACAAATTCTGGTCATCTGGAAAGAGAAAACTTTGAGAAATTGGCTCCATCAAATTGTACTGTAGGCAAGTTTACAAGACATTTTCTTGGTTAATGACTGATCTGGGAGGGCCCAGCACACTGTGGGTGGGGCCACTCCTAAGCAGGTGGTCCTTGGTTGTATAAGGAAGTAAAATGAACAATCCATGGGAAGTAAGCCAATAAGCAGCTGTCCGTGGCTTCTGTGTCCGTGGCTTCTGCTTCCATTCCTGCTTCCAAGTTTCTGCTTAGTGCTCATAATCTGATTGCCTTTAAGGATGAACTGTGATGTGGAAGGGTAAGCAAAATAAACGCCCCCTTCCCCAGGACAAGAGGACCCAAGCTAGAAGAGCAGGAATGAAAGTAATTGTAATAATGACTTTGAATACTTGTTTGCCAGGCTCTGTGTCCAAATATCAGAAATAGCAGCACACTTAAAATGGTTGATAATTGAATAATAAGAACAACTTTATCACATGAGAAACATTATTTAGCTTTTTTTTTTCTGGTTTTTTGAGACAGGGTTTCCCTGTGTAGCTTTGCACCTTTCCTGGAACTCACTTGGTAGCCCAGGCTGGCCTTGAACTTATGGAGATCCACCTGGCTCTGCCTCCCAAGTGCTGGGATTAAAGGCGTGCGCCACCACCGCCCGGCATTAATTTTTTAAAGAAATTTTTTATTCATTTTACATACCAATCATAGATCCTCCTCTCTTTCCTCCTCCCACCCCTCCCAGGCCTTCCACCACAACCCACGCCCCTTTCTCTCCTCCAAAAAGGTAAGGCCTCCCATAGGGAGTCAGCAGAGCCTGGTACATTCAGTTGAGACAGGTCCAAGCCCCTCCCTCTGCATCAAGGCTATGCAAGGTGTCCCACTATAGGTAATGGGCTTCAAAAAGACAGCTCATGTATCATGGGTTGTGTGGCAAAGAAAACCTACATTTAGAGTATGTTAAATCATAGTCTAAACTTGCATAGATGCAGTGTGGTAGATTCATATTGCAAATTCAACAAAGTCCAGTTTTATAGTCTCTCATCTTACCCACTCTATTATACTTTGAGAAAACTTTCCTCCAGTCATAGTGGTGAAGAAGTGGAAATTCACCCATTCCAGTGCAATGTGGACCACCTGAGGAGGGAGAACCTAGAGTGTGGCTGTGTGGGGGACAACACACTGTCACAACAGCTCTTCTTGGGAAGAGTTAGGGCTTTATAATCAAGATTTAATTCCAGAAAGATTTTCCTGACATAGCTGTGAAAAGATGATCATAAAAGGAAGATAAGACAAAAGACTGTGTTTGTCATGAAAATGAAATTAAGACATGATTATGGATTATATTATCAAAGTTTATGGAAACTGGTAAAAAGAAAAAAATGATTACTGGTAACTGAATTTTGTGCCTTTTAGACTAAATTATGATGGTGTCACCAGGAACAAAACAAACATGGGACAGTACTCATTTAGAACAGGGAAAGGGAGAAATAATTACATTTACTGGAAGTAGGGTATAATTGTAAGCAGAGATGTGATATAGCTGGAGTTATCTCCAGTCCCGCCCGGCCCACAGCCACTCAGACCCAAATAAACATGTAGATCCTTATATTATTTAAACTGTTTGGTCTAATGGCTCAGGCTTCTTGCTACCTAGTTCTTATACCTTAAATTAACCCATTTCTATTAATCTATAAGTTTCCACATGGCTTATGGCTTACCGGTACTTTACATCTTATTTCTCTTGGCAATGTCTCCTCACTCAACCTTCCTGTTCCCAGAATTCTCCTCTCTCTTTGTCCTGCCTATACTTCCTGCCTGGCTACTGGCCAATCAGCACTTTATTTTTTTGATCAATCGGAACAACACATTCACAGCATACAGATATCCACAACACTTCCCCTTTTCTTTTTTTTCAAAAAGGAAGGTTTTAACTTTAACATAGTAAAATTACATATGACAAAATAATTATCAAGCAAGAATTACAGTTACAATATCCAGTATATTTATAATACATAGTCTATTTGTATTTGGCAAAATTAAAGAAGATATGATAGCCACAGCAATGTGAGGCAGCTATTCCTGTTCAGGGGGATTGTCTTCCTGTCCCATGCTCCTCGGCATTTCTAAGCATTTACTTCAGCATCTCGGCATCAATGATATCACCTCTCATTTTCCTGTAGTCCTTGTCTCATTCTGTAGGAACTCATCCCATCTGATACTGGTGTTTCAATAGTTACCTGGTACACTGTTTTGTGTACTGATGGATATTTGTCTTATTTCCCAAAAAGGATTCATGTTTATGGAGACCTTTGGCTTAAGTCAGGACTGGAAGATTCTGTTACTAATGCTCTAGAACTTACTTTATGCGTACTTGGATTTCTATTTATTGACATATATACAATTCTCATACTGTTATTATATTCTGCTCAGCATCCAGTGTATCAGTTTACAAGCTGTCTCTAGGTAACCTTGACCAAAAAAGGAATACCATCCTAATTGTGTACTGTATTCCCAAAGCTGCATCATTTTCAAGGATACAAGTTCCATAGTCCAAACACAAACAGTCTTTGAATTCCTTATATTCAGAATGGCTTATCTATGTTGGCTAGATCAGATACATGTATATAAATTCACATACTGGATCAAGTATACCACCATAGTTCCTTTTTGATTTGGGCTTTTATAAACTTGTGTTGTTGTTTGTTTTTTTACTCTTTTGGGAGTCCCGCCACCCAACTCCCAAATAAATCACACATGGAAGCTTATTCTTTCTTATAAATGCTTGGCCTTAGCTTGGCTTGTTTCTACCCAACTTTCCTTAACTTTAGATTATCCCATCTACCTTTTTCCTCAGGGCTTTCCCAGTTCTCTTCTGTAAATCTTACTCTTACTCGTAACTTGCTGTGTAGCTGGGTGGCTGGTCTGTGGAGTCCTCATCCTTCTCTGGCTACTTCCTTTTCCTTCCAGATTTCTCCTATTTACTTTTACTCTCTCTCTGCCTGCCAGCCCCGCCTATCCTTTCTCCTGCCTCGCTATTGGCCATTCAGTTCTTTATTAGACCATCAGGTGTTTTAGACAGGCACAGTAACACAGCTTCACAGAATTAAAAAATGCAGCATAAACAAATGTAACACACTTAAAATAATATTCTACGACAAACTTCTGATTATAATAAAGATAAATAACCAATAACCAAGGATATTTTTTGTCTATTTTATACTTTAGAGTCATTATCATATTTGACTTCATTAGTTCTATCTCAAAATTAACAAAATACTTTTTCTGATTTAAATATAACTATAGTCACACACATGCATCCTGATGTATCTCATACATTTATTAATTTTTTTCTTTGTTAAATTTGTGTCAAATACCAGTTTAGTCCTTTTCTTCCACTTATGAAGTTATCAGATATAACTTTGTAGTTAGAACTTTGTTTTAATAATCATGTAGTTAAATATTTTATATTAATTCTTTTCATTATATTCTTTGATAGCACTGTAACTATAATTGTTTGAGGTTCTCCACATTCTGATTAAAGTATGTGATTGTGTGTGTATGTGTGTGTGTGTGCGCATGCGTTTGTGTCTGTGTTTTCTAGGAGAGTGTTCACTGCAGTGAATCAGAAACAGAGTCACAAAAGTGGGATTATTGGGAAGAATGAGCAAATCAAAGCTGTATACTATTTACTTTCCAAATTCATATTGGTTCACATCAAATACACATGAGGGTATTTTATATCACATCTGTGTCAGCACTAGATGTTTTGGAAATTTTATTCTAATTAAATGTCTAGGTAAAAAGTATAATGTTGCTTTATTAGATAATGAAGTTGAATATTTTGTGTAGTTTTTGGCTCTTCATATTTTTTTACATTAACTTTTTCCTTATTATCCTTTATTTATTTTGAAAAAAATTTTTTGCACCTTTTATGAATCTCCAAATTTTAAAGACTATTATGTGTAAGAGCCACTCTTCATTTTACTCTGTATATTTTGCTAACTAATTAAACTTTTCCTCTATTGAATATTTTAAATTGTATATTTTAAATGACTACATTTGGAATGTTCAAAACTACATTAAAGCAACATATATCAACACTTTAAATATACTGAGCATATGTTAACCTTGTACTGTCTGTTCTTAATCATTTCAGCATGTGAAAGGCAAGTCTTCAAGCTCTTACCAGACATAATTGAAGCATTTGCAATGAATAAAAGAAATGAGACTGTGCTTGCCAGAATCTTGTGTTTTTATGTTTGAAAGTATGTTTTATCTTAACATGTACATTCAGACATATTTCAGAGGGACATGCATAAATAAATATATTATATTATATTATATCCCAACAAAGCATTATTTTCAACCTCACAACCTAGAACTTAATTTCTAAACAACGATCTCATTATAGTGAATATGTTTTCAGTGATGATACTTGAGGATTCTAGAAAAAGAGCTAGAATAGAGAAACTTGCAGTTGAAAGAGGTTTTCAAGTACCAAATTCACTGACATAGTGGGAGCCAATCAAACAGATCTAATCAAGAGAACATTTCATTCATTATATTCTTTTCTTTTCAGCTCAGTCTTTCCACAGCACCAATGGATGGAACTGAGTGTGCTCAAACAGACACTCTAGTGGGCCTTTGTCTCCTCTCTGCTCTCCCTTCCCCTGCTGTCCCTCCTATTCAGCTTCCCCAGTGAGTAAAGCTGATCAGGCAAAAGCTTCTTCACCATTTCAGGCCACATTGTGTCATGGAAAAGAGAATTCTGATAAAGCTTCAGAATTTACATGGTCTTGTTACCCAAGAATTAGAGACATGCACATGTCCATTGTCTTTTAGGTACACATTTGTAAAATATTCAGGGTAAAATGAGTCAGTGTGTCCTAGCAGATGAAATAATAGCTCATATTCGTAAAATGATTTTTATACTTTAAATATTAAAAAAGAATTTTAATGGCTTTAAAACAAGATATAAGAAGAGTGATATAGTCTACATAGTAGTCATGGGAGTCTCAGGTGTTAATACTGGTCTCAGTATAGCCACTTTCTATCTATGTGATCTTGTGCAATTTATTTGACCCCTTTAAGTAGTATTAATTATGTTGTCAGGGATTATTTCCACTTGTCATCTGGAAGAAGTAATGCAAAGGACACTAGACTAGAAATAAAACTGTGGCTGTGGTTTCTGCTCTCTGCTCTACTACATTCACACTCTAGGCCTAGGTTTACTTATCTGGGATAAAAGGGTTGGATGAAGTAATGCATAAAGCTTTGTCCATGTTTTAGGACACAAAGTAGCTTTGTCTTCAAACTGTATTTAACATTCATGAGAAAACAAGCTAAGCATTCCTCTTTCCTATTTACTTATTTATTTGTGTCAGACAGAGTCTCATGCATCTCAGGCTGGCCTCCAAGTCACTAAGTAACCAAGGATGACATTAAATTCCTGATCCTCTTGACATCATCTTTCAACTGATTTCAACAAAATCAATGGATGGATTTGAATAATAATATCTACAGTGTGTGTGTATGTGTGTATGTATGTGGGGATGTAAGTGTGCAGCATCAGATCAAGCTCCCCTTCTTTTAATTTTAAGTTCTGCAGTAAGACTGTCATTTTGGAGTTATATAAAAAATAATGTTGAAAGTTCTAAAGTTTCAAAAATACTTTATTTACCAGAAGATCCCTCTTATGTTGTATTTCAAACAATGATAGGAGTGTTTTAGAAAACATGGCCTTCATTGTAATTTATTTCCCAGGGGCTATGAAGAAAAAAACCTCTCCCAAAACTTGCATTTTTGAAAAAGGAGGAGCTGAGCTCTCATCTGTAGAAAACATCTGTAGGAATCTATGATTCTTTGCCAGCGCCTTTGGAAACTAGTTTAATAATAACACCATGTAACAAAAAGATGCTTTGTATTTTAGTGATACCTTTCTTTAGACACCAGTTCTAATTTATATATAAACAGGTCTAAGAAATGCAGGCCTTGTCTAGACTACCAAACAAAAAAGATACCCAAACAACACAGAAAACATGATGAGCCGTATAGAATTGGGAGATTCAGTAATTGACATATCAGTTTATTCCACAGTTAGTTTTCTTGAGACTAGCAAATACATATACACGTTATGATAGCAGATGCCACTTGAAGCAATCTCTAACAATGTTTCCCAAATATCTTCATGAATATCTTTATTTGTCGTAATTAATACTGATAGCTTAAGAAAATATAGGCTACTTGGGGTTTACCGACATAGGAAGATAAAAATAAAATCTTAAACTGGATTTCCTTTTTTGGGTGTGTTTGTTTTGTCTTTGAGCTAGAAACTGCTTTTTGTTCTAGATTCAAGTTGTTTCTCAGACAAGGATGCTGAAAGTGAAAATGTTTTTTTCTCAGTCCTTTGTTCATTTTTCCATTCATTTATTTGTTTAGCAATGTGTTTTCAAAGGCTAATGGCTTTTATTTTCGTGAAGTTTACTTTACTTGAATATTTCTGACAAAAGGCGAAGAAATCTCTAGAGCTTCAGATTATTAAGGTTTTTCCCTTGTGTCCTTCGTAATGAACTGTGAGGATTTTTCATAAAATCAATTGAGTAAATTGTGTAGATTGACTTTTAATAATGACTCTAGTTCATTGATCTAAGTGTATAATAATACTTAGTTTCTTGGAAACTCAACCAATATTATCAATTTAAAAATTAATCAGTGTGAAGCCCTACAGTGAAGATATCACTGAATGAATTTGGGAATTGCTGTATTAACAATTTGATCCATCGAATGCATGATTTTTCCTTGTAGTCAGGTCTTGAATTTATTCTAAGTGATGTATTAATTTTCAGGGCACAGAAATTGTGCATCTTCTGTCAATTTTATCCATAAATACATCACATTATTACATTGAAATAAATAGTATATGTATAATTTCTAATTATTTATTACTAGTGTATTAGAGATGTTAATTTAGTAAATTGATCTTATCTCTAAAAATTTCATCTGTTAATCTTTTCTATAGATTCTGTAGAATTTTCTATCATAAACCATGAAAAATTCTTTTCAACCTGGTTGCACAGGCTGGAATCTCTAGCATAATGCTGAAAAGAAACAATGAGATTTTCCCATTTTTCTTTGTTCCTCCATTACAGGAAAGTCATTCTGTCTGTCTCCATGTCTACCATGGTCTGTCTCCATGTCTACCATAGTCTGTCTCCATGTCTACCATGTTGATGTTACTTTTTCATGGGTCCTTTTTATGGCTATTACAAATCATGAGACTGTATACACTACCTGTGAGTATTATTTAAAGGTTGAATGAGAGAGAGAGAGAGAGAGGGAATTGAAGCAGTCACCAGATATCTGGCAGATTCCAAATCACAGTTCCCCAAGGCAGCTGTACATATTTATGTATTATATAGGTGGCATATCTGTAGCCTGGATGTATAAGTTAGTCGCCAATAACAGTAAAGAAGTTGACTTTGAGTCAGAAACTTGGAACCCCCGGGAGGAGAAACTGTCTGCCTCAAGCAGTAAGCCAATGAGCTGTCTTACAATCGATGAAGTCCACCTCTTCTTAGCTTCCTTTAGGTTTTTCTCAGAACATTTTACAGCACTTTATCGCCAACTGTTCAGATGACTTTTTGCAATAATTAATAAGGAGAATTACATTGGTTCAAACCTTAACCAAGTCAGAATACTTGAAGTTAAAAATCCAGTTAATCAAAGTATTCATATTGGATTGGTTTTGCTGCTGCTTTGGTGGAAATGTTTACATTTATATTTATGAATATTCATATGCAACCATCCTCCCCTTCCTTCCTTCCTTCCCTTTCTTTCCCTTCTTTCTTTCCTTCCTCCCTCCTCTTTCTCTATCCCTCTTCTCCTTTTCTTCATCCATCCACCTCACCTTCTCCTCCTTTGTCTTGTTTGTGAGACTATCTTTATACATAGCCCAGATTGGCTTCATACTGGTAATCTGTTGGTTAAATTTCTAGTTGTTCAATATTTGTGTCATAATGCTTGGCTCATAATGTTTGGTTTAAATTTTCTAAGAAACTTCTTTAGAGTTTCTTGGGAAGTTATATGACTTTTGCCTTTCTGTGCTAATATGTAAGGGTTCTAATTATTATCCCTGTCATCAGTGAATTATGCCATTCTGAATGAGGTTAGAAAAATGTTTTACTGTGGCTTTACTTGAAATTCCATAATGATTAATGAGTATCCTCTCATGTATTTATTTGCCATAATTTTATAGCTACAGCTAGTAAATAAATAGATATAAAGCAGAACCAACTATTCTAAAAGAAAGTAGAAAAGGGAAATGGAGCAAATAGCAGAAAAAATAACAGAAGTGAAATGTTGTCAATAATATCAATCATCTTCTTGGATATAAATAGAATAATCACTCAGGATATACTCAGGCAAATACCAAGATCCATCGATCACATGAAAATTAAAACTAGAGGCTTAATGGTAAAGAGCCCTTGCTGCTCTTCCAAGGATGTTGGGTGGCTAACACCTGCCTGTAACTGGGCCTCCAGGAAATCGTATACCCTCTTGTAGATTCCCTGCCTCTGCATTCATGTATATACACACACAAAACAGACAAACACACATACATACAATTGTTAAAAAATGATATTTTATAAAAAAAATATTTTAAATAAGATAACAATAGTTTACAAGTATTTGACAATATTGTGCATCTTGGAATCAACACCATTAAATTTCCTTTCTCCTAGTCAAAGCCTTTCCATGAAGGTAGTTATTTTTCATAAGGCTAATAATGTTCTTTTCTTTTGGGTGACATTCAAGACAGCTCTAACATCATTTTTCATTGTTACTTTAGGAATTTATGTGCCCAGAACCTATGTAATTATCAAAAATCCCAATTTCATTTACTATCAACAACAATTTATCTCCATCATATCTTGTTTCCCCATGTTGAGGTATAAAGCCTAAAGTGAAAATAGTTGGCCCTGAAAATATGCAGACAAGTAACTTTACACAGCCTGAACATGTTGTACTTATATATTTGAGAGTATATATTCACATATACTATGTATCTGCATATAACAAGAATTAAGAAAAAAACAAAAAACAAGACATAAATTTGAAAAAAGAGTAAAGAGTATGGGAGGTTTTTAGAGAGGAGGAAGGGAAGATGGAAATGATGTAACTATATTCAAATCTCAAAAATAAAAAAATAATTAAACATATGTCGACATTATCTCTAATTACAAATTACTGTTTCTTCACCCCAACATCTTAAGTATCACATCTTCTTAAATACCATCTGAAATTAGTTCTTAATTATCCCCAAATCCTTTTGAATTACAACACACCATTTTCTTTATCTTCTCCTTTGGGTTTAGTATACAATATCTTATGTGAACTATCTCATGAATATAAGAGTTATGGCTAACATATAGAACTTAAAGTATTTGATTTACCTATCATCCATCTTTCTGTCTATCATCTGTGGAAAGGGGGAAGCTAGAGGGAATGAACAGTAGAGATTTTATTAACTGTGTGCAAATGAGCAATAGCAGATGGTGAATTTGTCTCTTTCCAGGACAATCATTTTCCACTTTGCGTTGCTTAGATTATATATTTACTTTTCCCCTCTCCTATGGCAGCTACAAATCCCTCCCTCAGCCCTAGGATTCTGAAAATCTATCTGTTGCTTGAGGAAATACCATACATCTGTCACATTTAAGTATATTACTTGCTAGCTTTTTAAAATTTGGCACATTTTAAGTGAAAGAAAATATACTCGCTCTCATTTCTCTCTCTCTCTGCCTATATCTGTTTATATCTCTCCTTTCTCTTCAAATACTCTTAGCATCAGTTCATAGTTAAATAACTTTTCTTTTCTGGTTCTTTCTTCCCCCTGGAGGGAAGAGGGTGGGTCAATGCTATAAATGCTATAATAATTGGGAGCTGTATTTTTTTTTTTAAAAATATTTCTCTAACTTCTTTAATCTTTAAACTTTTTTGCTGTAAAGATTTTTTTTAACTGGAATTTGAAAAACATGTTTTCATTTTTTGTTTCCTACTATTTCCTTTGCTAGTCTTATACAGGCAGTTTATTACCTCATTGTGGAATGTGGAAGCTATTGTTTTCTTTTTGGAATTTGGGGGCTCTGCCAAAACTGAAAAGAAAGCTTCCCACTTTAACATCCTGTTCCACACAAATGTATACTGCCAAGGATGAGATGTAATTGAAATTGACTATCAAAGTTGTGGTTCTCTGAACATAAGATTGCAAGAAGCATCACTCTTACAAGTCTCCTGGAGGAATAGCTGGATATAGTTAGGGTATTTAATTTCTATTTGCATTTATTTCAGATTCTGAGCTACCATCATAATAAAGCATGGGCTGTGTAACATAACAAGGTTATGAGTAACTCTAAAAACGTCAAAATATTGGCAAGGCATCTTATTAACATAAAATTTCTGTGAAAATTATCAAAATTATAATGTAAAAATAGGGTCCTTTACAATATCCAAATGCTTTTAATATTTCTTGAAATTATTAGTGAGAGTTTGCTATTGAAAGCTCTTAACACATTCATATGATGAAATATTTAAACTATCTAATAAAACTGAATAAAATATGTGGAAATGTACTAAGAAACAAAAATCCAGCAAGCCAGGGACTTAACTTTATTCATTATTTGCAATAGAGAGATCCCACTGGGACTGAATATCTGAGGAGCTCACGAAGACAGTTTTGTGTTAACTTTAAATAACTATGATTAACTAGTTATGTGTAGGAGGATTATACAGCTACAGCTATTTTTGTAGATGAGGAGAGTTTGTCAGTCAACAAAATTAGAAATGCATTTTGTATATTCAGTGCCATGTAGAAAGTACTTCAACTCACCATTTGTGAGCTAAAGAATGGGGGTTCTTTAAGACTTTTTATAAATTGGCTTGTCCTAGATTAAGTCGAAAAGTCATCTATAAGGTCTAGGAAAGACAAAAGAAGCAGTTGATAGTTTTATTGGAATCATAAGGAAAGGGGTACTTCTTTGCACGGAAACACTTCCTAAGACCCAGGAGTGTGGGCAATTCTGAAAAACCAAATGTTTGTGCATGCTGCCTGATCACTTGTCTTTGTGAAGACATGGTTCTCAGGTGAAGTTCAACAACACCATGGTTATCTCTAGGAAGATGTTAGAAAGATCAACTAGTGAATTTCCTGAATGGGCTTTTTTTGCAATTGATAGTGAGATTATTTGAATACCTTTTATATTCAAGTAAAAAAAAAAAAACTTAACCTGTAATGTGACATGTTAAGAACTTAAAAAAAGTTAATCATATCCTCATACTAACAACAACAACAAAAAGCTTTGCAAAATAAAAATCATCCCCTACCTCCACTATGAGAGAAATGAAATCATGGCTGCTTAAACTACTGCCTTGAGAACAGAATGAATCAGGACACTGAGGAGCACAACCTAGAGGAAAAACAAGCAGCCCAGCGAACAATAATTAGTATCCATACTTAAACATTTATCAATATCCGTACTTAAAGACATACCCATGGACTATCTTCAGAGATCAAAACTTGTGGTGTCCAGTTTTTCAAAAGCTTTCATATTGTTGCTAGACCTTTCACATTGGTTCTTGATGCAAATGACCACTGCGATAAGAGAAAATCATGTTATTGTATATATATATATCTATATATATATATATCTGATATATATGGACAATATACATATAAATATGTATATATATGTGCATATGGAAAATGAATTTGTTTACAGCATTAACCAAAATAAAGGAGAGAGAAATTGTCAAACTGTCTCTACCCTGCCCATTGTAGGATCATAACTCATACAAAAGATGAGACAAAGGCCAGGGAACATTCAGATGTAGGCTTGTTGTTACTGGGAGATTGTTTCTGCTGGCACCGTGCTCTGGGTGTGGCCATGTTTCGAGGAGCACTGAATTTCTGTGGTCATGCTCCCTAGGTTTCCAGATCCTCCTTCCTTGGCTGCCTGCAGCAGTGCATTCTGGAGGTTCCAGAGCTCTGCCTTCTGGAGCCCACCGCGTTCTCACGATGAAAATCAGGAAATCCTGCCATGCTTTTGCCAGATGGAGAGGAAAAGCAAAGCAACATGCAGGGATCTCCGCACTCCCTAACAAAGGGCTGTCCTCAAGGGAACCTCTTTCTTTAGTGTTCAAGCTACTTGAGTTTTTCTCAGAAACTGAAGGATCTTAGGGATGGGAAATCCTCAGCCTTCCAACTTTCTCCAACCTTCTGGTGTCACCCGCGGAAGAAAAGGCTGAAGGAGCCCTTCCAAAAGTCACAGACAAGGGAACAGCTTACTTATGTATGAACCCTAGGATCATAAAGCTTTCCTGCACAGGTCTACTCAGAAGCCTTCTGGTACCATTAAAACTTTTAAAAAGTACCAAGCTCAGGCTTAAGCAGTCTAAAGGCAGCTCCAAAACCAAAAGGAGATACAAAGCAAGTACATTAAAGGAAAAGTGTGCTCTGGTACCTACAGTGATGGGTAAGAGTAAGCATAGCCTAACCTTCAGCTCAAACTGCTAGTGATGCTTCACAGTAATGTCTTAGTTATTACACTTCCTTATACCCCATTTACACCTGCTTTAAAACAAAATCACATCACATATGAACCTAGAACCCAAAGACACACAAAAAGCAACAGGTTCAGGCGGGGAGGGTAGAGTGTAAAGGCTTTGTTATAAGACTGGGCGTATACAATAACCATGACTGATGTGTTGTATATACTAATGGAACATATAGGAACAGTCAATACATACAGAAAACATCAGTTACAGAAGATAATTTTAATGTTGGAATTCAAAAGTACTGTAAGAGAAATCAAGAATTCCGTGGATGCCCTGAACAGCATACTGAGCAGGGGAAAGAAAGGACCTGGGAGCTGAGAAACATGAATGAAAAATTTCAAAACTGAAAAGCAAGAGGAGACAGAAAAAAATGACAATATCCAAAGGCTTTTAGAAAAGGACAAGGTATAGTCAGTGCATAATGAGAATACTGGAAAGAAAGAATAGAAAGAAGAAAGAAGAAAGGAAGGAGAGAAATCTCATACTGATGTCCATATGGCTGTCATCTCATACTGATGTCCATATGGCTGTCATAGTTTCTAGTCTCGCCATCAGGCAATAATGTTCCTATTTCCCAGCATCCTCGCCAGCATTGCAAGATTTGTAGATTCTGACTAGGGTGAGTTGGTCTCTCAAAGAAGTTGCAGTTTGCACTTCCCTAATGGCTAGGAGCACAGGAAATAATAGAGATGAGAATCCTACAATATCAATGACAGACACTGAAACACAGAACCTGAAGCCCAAGGTCCCCAATCAAAATGAATACCAAAAATACATACACCTACATATGGAGCGTTCTGACTATGGTATGCTGAAGACAAAGAAAACTTTGGAAATGGCTAGGAAAAGTCGAGAGGTGAGGACACAAAAGCAAATAGTACATGAACAAGATAAGCACCTCATAGGACTTCTTTTCCAAAATAATGGAAACAGGAAGTCAAGTATTTTGTATCAAAAGAAAAGACTTCATATTCAGCAGAAACATTTTAAAAGAAGATAAAATCAAGGCTTTCTCAGACAAAAATTGACAGAATCTGTTGCTACTAGACCTACCTTGCAAGAAATGTTGCATTCGGTTAAGAGAAGAAAATTTATTCAGGTCAAAAACTTGTTCTATATAAAGTAGGAACAGAACAAGAACATAAAGTAAAGTTAATACAAAATATTTTACTATCTACCTATTGACTTATTTACATTAATTTAGTGTGTGTACATGGTGTATGTGTGTAAGTATGTTTGTGCATATGTGTGTGAGTATGTGTGTGTGATGTGTGCCACAGCATCTACATAGAGAGGTCAGAGCATAATCTGTGGGAGTCCATACTGTTATTATATTACATGGGTCCCCAGGATTGAATGCAAGTTGCCAGGTTTGGTAACAAGCATCTTTAAGCCTGAACCATCTCGCTGACACCAAATATTTTATTTTTACCATTTTAATTGATTTGATAATAATGGTTCATACAAAATAACAATGGAAATATATATTTATTAATTATAGCTTATGCATAAGTGAAATAAATGTCCCCAATATGAAAAGGAAGAGATGAATTGACAGTGTTTATAATTATAAGGTGTTTACATTAAAATGAAGAAGTGAATTGGTATTTGAAATTAATTTCTTTACAACTGTATACTAAAAGCCCTGGAGAAAGTATTATATTCTCTAAAGATAATAAACTAAGTAGGTAATAAAATCATCAGGGAGAGTACAGAAGGCCAGTGAAGGAGGACCAACGAAAGAGCAGGGTGGAGGAAGGAGAAGAAAGAGCTCCAGAAACCATAGGCCAGATGTTATTCCACAAAAGGACTTCTAAGAGCTGTTAGCTGGAGTTAGTGAGACACACTGGCTAAAGAAGTTACACCTTTTACTATAGCATCAAATAATAGAAAATACTGTGAGGTAATTCTAACCAAGCAAATGAAAGACGTATGCGCTAAAAACAAAACAAAACAAAACAAAAAAAACTTGGAGACCTGTGAAAGAAACTGAAGAAGATATCAGAAGATGGAAAGATCTCCCATGCTCATGGATTAGTAGGATTAATATAGTAAAAAATGGCCTTCATATCAAAAAATCTACAGATTCAATGCAATCCCCATTGAAATTCTTACATAATTCGTCACCAACATTAAAAGGACAATTTTTATCTTTATATGAAAACACACACACACACACACGCACACGCACACGCACACGCACACACACGCACACGCACACGCACACGCACACGCACACGCACACACACACACACACACACACACACACACACCAGGATAGTAAAACAACCCTGAATTAAAAAAAAAAAAAGAAAAAAAAAATCTCCTAGAGGTTTCATCATCCCTGACTTCAAATATTACTACACAACTATAGTAATAAAAAGCACATGGTATTGCCATAAAAATAGATACACTGATAAACAGAATCAAATGAAAGACCCAGACATGAATCCATACACTTATAGACACCTGATTTTTTACAAAGAAGTCAGAAATAGACACTGGGAAAAAAAAGACAGCATCTTCAACAAATAGTGCTGGTCAAACTTTGCATATAGAAAAATCCAAATAGATCCATAATTATAACCCTGCACAAAACTCAACTCCAAATGGATCAAGGACCTCAACATAAACCAGACACTGAACCTGATAGAAGAGGAAGTGGGAAATAGCCTTGAACTCATTGCCACAGGAAAATAATTTCTGAAGAGAACACTTTTAGTGCAAGTACTAAGATCAACAATTTAAAAATGGGACCTCATGAAACTGAGAAGCTTCTACATGTAAAAGAACACCATCACTCAGACAAGGTAGCAGTCTACAGAATGGGGAAATATTTTTACCAACTACATATGAGATAGAGGGTTAATGTCCAAAATAAAGAAAAAAAACCCCAAGATATCAAGAAACTAAATAACCCAATTAAAAATGGTATACACATCTAAATAGAAAATTCTCAAAAGAGAAAACTTGAGTGGCCAAGAAACACTTAAAGAAATGTTTAACATCCTTAGCAAACAGAGATATACAAATCAAAACTACTTTGGAATTTCATATTACACTCTTGATAATCAATAAAACCATTGACAAGGAAGTGGAGTAGGAGCATCTTTATCTGTTGCTGATGGGATTGCCACTTGGACAACTACTATGGGAATCACTGAGACAGTTCCTGAGGAAGACGAGACTTGACCTACCCAAAGATCCAGCTGTACCACTCTTAGATACATACCCTAAAGATGCTTTATCCTACCACAGAGACATTGTAAATCCAAGTTCATTGCTGCTCTATTCATAAGAGCCAGAAATTAGAAACAATCTGGACGTCCCTCAACAGAAGAATGGATAACATGAATGGGGTACATTTATACAATAGAATAATAATCAGCTGTTAAAAAGAATGAAATCATAAAATTCACTGGCAAATAGATGGAACTAGAAAAAAATCATCCCTAGTGAAGTAACCCAGACCCAGGAAAAAATGGTCTGTGTGCTAAATAGTTTTATGTCAACTTGACACATGCTAGAGCAATCTTGAGAGGAGGAAAACGCAATTAAGAAAATGCTTCCATAAGATCAAGTTTTAGGTTCTGTTTTTCAGCCTGTGTAAGGGTCACAGAGAGCAACTGAGACTTGGCACTTTGTGGCAGAGTTGGAGTCCCTGAAGAAAGTCCAGGAGAAGCTCTTGATAAAAATGCAGCTCAGCTGTAGGAGAAGACCCCAGAGTTTTGAAAAGGCCAGTACCATGGGGTGACCATAAAGAACAGCAGAAGTGGAGTAGAATGAGCTGGGGTCTAGAAGATAAGAGATGTGTGCTGTAGATGGTGGAGCCAGAAAAGTGACCTAAGACCTTTGCAAGAGCCCAGAAGATTGCACATGGATCCCAGACATGGAACATTGCATTATTTATACTGTTGGGAGTTTGGTTTTTCTTTAATCTGATTATGACTGTGCACTGCTTCTTCTCTCTTAAAGTAAGAAAGTATTAATTTTAATTTTGAATTTTTTATAAGAGCCTACAGTTGAGAGATTTTTGAACTATTAAGAGATTTTGGATTTTTTATTATTAATTTTTTATTTATTTTACATACCAACCACAGTTTCCCCTCCCTCCTCTCCTCTAGTTCCCTCCCTCACCTCCTTTCTACTCTTAAAGATGCTGGACATTTTAAAGAAACTGTCCTAGCTAGGGATTCTATTGCTGTGAAGAGACACCATGACCACTGCAGGTCCTATAAAAGAAAATATTTTATTGGGAGTGGATTATAGTTTCTGAGGTTTAGTCTATTATCATCATGGCAGGACATTGTGGCACGCAGGCAGACATGGTGCTGGTGAAGGAGCTGAGAGTTCTACATCTTGATCCACAGGCAACAGGAAATGAACTGTGACACTGGGTGTAGCTTGAGCATAGGAAACATCAAAACGTACCCCACAGTGACTTCCTTCTACAAGACCACACTACTCCTACTAGGCCACACACACTTCCTAATGGTGCTGCTTTATATGGTTCTTTCAAAGCACCACAGAGACTGAATTTTTATTCATTTACATTTTTGTATTTATAAAGATTGTGGGACTTTTAAAGTTAAGTTTTAATATAAGATCTTGGGGATGAGTGAGAAACTAAAGGTTATGACTTAATGCTGATGTGTTTGTGTATCAAGTTGACAAGGAGTCAATTGTGATGGACAGTTTTATGTCAACCTGACACAAGCTAAAGTCATCTGAAAGGAGGGAACCTAAGAAAATGTATCCATAATGTCAGGCTGTAGGCAATTTTCTTATTTAGAGCATTTTCTTATTTAATAACTGATAGAAGAGGGCCCATCCATTGTGGGTGGTGCCATCTCTGGACTGGTCATTCTGCATTCTATAAGAAAGGAAGATGAGCAAGTCATGAGGAGCAAGCCCATAGGGGGCACCCCTCCATGGCTTCTGCATCAGCTCCAGGTTCCTGGCCTGCTTAAGTTCCTGTCCTGACTTCCTTCAAAGATGAACAGTGATATGGAAGTGTAAGCCAAATAAACTGTTTCCTCCCCAAGTTGCTTTGTTATGGTGTTTCATCACAGCAATTGTAACCCTATCTAAGGTAGTATGTACTCTCTTGTATGTAGTAGATATTTGCTGTTAAGTCAACATAACTAAGCTGTAATAGTTAGAACCACAGAGGATAGGTACAGAGTAAGGGACTAGGGGGAGGATAAGTCTCCCTAGGAAAATGAAATAGAATAGATTATTATAGATGCACGGGGGGGGGGGCTGGAATGGGAGAATCAATTTGTGGAGGAGTAAAGGGGAACTATGGAGGGAATATATAGAGAGATAGCTAAAATTAAGTGCCATTTGTGGGGTAGTGTGGAAATCTAATACAGCAGATGCTTCCAAAATATAGACATATATGAAGGCTATCTAAATGAAATTGCCAATTAGTGAGGAGACAGAGTCACAACTGGCCAACTCTTGTTACCAGATAAAGCATCCAGTACTGAGGTTGAGTTACATCTAATTCAGTTGTTGGCCAAAGGAGTCCCAAGGGAATCTCCAATTAACCCAGACTGTTGCCAAAGACTATAGGTTGCTCTAAACAAACTGAGAACAAAACTTAATTTCTGAGGACAACACCTAACCAACTCCTTGAACATGAAGAAGTTGAGCTAGTGCCTATAGAGAGCCTTTACCCCTATGTTCTAGCCTCTTTTGTACAGGAAAATAGTCTACATGATATCAAAGGAGAAATGTAACACCCAGACAGCCACAAACACTTTGATCTACATGATGTCCTGATTGCAGAATATGCTAGTGCAATGGTGGCACAAAGCTTGTGGGCATAAGGAACCTATGTCTGATTTGATTCATGGACCACTCCACCAAATGGAAGCCATACTTGATACTACTTGGGTGACCAAGGACCTGAGGCTAGATAGCCCAGGAACCTAGGGTAAAACCAAATAATTTATCTATGGAATCCAGTCAAGACTCATCACTGTTGCAAATACTTTGGGAGAAATGGCCACGTCCCTGAACCCATGTTGTCATCCTATCATTTTACAATGCAGTATGGCTGATAAGTCAAGAGAAACAATTTCCTCTTGGCTGTTATTAACAAGGTCCCCAATAATCTTTGTTACCAAATTCTTAAGTGAAATATTGTTATAACCTGGCAAAAATAATCACTAATGCCTAATGTAGTGAAATTATACTATATAATATGCATATTATAGAAGATCAATGCTGTTAACCACACTTATTTAGTTAGTTATGTGTATCATAGAAATATAAAATGAACTTTGTTCCATAATCATCATAAATAAGCCTAATAACCAAGTTCTTGAAAAAGTAACTATATATATATATATATTTTATATATATATATATATATATATTCTCTGTCTAAAGATTTAAAGATACCATGTGTAGATTCTGCCAAAGGATATCCTTATGACACTCTGTGGTATATATTTTTTCATAAATACTGCATGCCTAACATTGTATTCCAAATCAGCAGCATGTGTTTAACATTATATGTTGAGGAAATTCCAAGTTTATGTTAAAAATTTAAAGTAAACAAATGCTTAGAAACACAGAAAATTCTTATAAACTGTCACTACCCAACTGTCACCTGTCAACATCCATATATTTTAGACATCATTTATTTTAATCTTTCGTTTTTTCATTGGAGTTTGAAATGAGCCTATTCCCTAGCAACAAACCTGGAAAAGTATTTGAATTGTTCTCTGAATGCTAATGCCACTGGTGAGTGATATTTCTGTGTTCATGAGCAAAGGGCTCCATATTTTTCCCCTGAGGTTACCCCATAAACTGTGATTGCTTGCTGTTTTAATAATATATTTTTAGTTTTCTATTTGAAAATGTCACACACATATACAATTTATTTTCATTATACTCACCACTCCCCCATATCTTCCCAGAGTCCCCATCTCTCTTCCGACTTTATGTCTTTCTTGATTTTTAAAATGTTTTTTTTATTTCATTTTTGAGAATTTCATGCATCTACACAATGCAATGTTTCTTGTCACACAGAAACACACAATTTTCCTTCTCCAACTCTTCCATATTCCCCAAAACACAGTCCACTTAGTGTTGCTTCTATGTTTAAACAGCTACTGAAACATAGGTAGCCTCTTAGAGATGCGTCATTGAAGAAAACATACTCTCCATAAGTTGTATTTTTAAGATAGCTCACTGGTTACTGCGTTCCCTATAAGGATCTCATACAGCCTCGGTTTTAACTAACCAACTTACTGCCTCCTCCTTTCCTCCATCCTGTCTTCCCACTTCATCCTTTACCCCCAATATCCTCCTAGCTTCTTTCATTTTACCTGTTTTCTATTCTTCCTCCATTTTTTAAATTGCCCTGGAGATGGCAGGCTTCCCCGTGGCTTTTCCTAGCTCCTGTCGATGGGTTAGCCATTCTTTTCACCATCGATTCATTCATAGTCCAAGGCCCCCTGTGGTCAAGGCTTTCTATTTCCGTCATTCTACCTATCTACTTTGATCTTACCTATAATGTACTCTTCCTCTTCCCTTAATAGATCCCTTTCCAATCATCCTTTCTAGTTTCTTGGCATCTATTCACAGTCCTATTTTAACTCATAAGACAAAACATTTAAAGCTACGATTCAAACATGAGAAAAAAAAAGCATTTGTCTTACAGGGCCTGAGTTACCAAACATGGTGAAGTATGTTTTCCTGTACAGGTTTCACTGTTTAATTCTCCACAGCTGAGTAAAATTCAATTTTATATATGTACTATATTTTAAAATCTATTCATCTGTTAATAGAAGTCGATGTTGATTTCATTTCCTTACTGTTGTGAGGAGACTAGTAACAAATGTGGGTGTGCCTCTATACTTGGATAGAAAATCCATTTGGTGTTTGCTCTGGAGTGCTGTAGCCTGTTACTTGGCAGTTTGATTTCTAGTTTTCTGAGAAACCTCCAATGTTGATTCCCAAGTGACTCTCTTAGTTTCCACTCCACCAACAAGGTTCAAGACTTTCTTTTCACCACAGCTATGCTAGTATTTTTTGTCATTTATATTCTTGATGACAGTCATTCTGACTAAGGTTAGGAAGAATATCATAGTAGTCTTAATTTGTATCTCCCTGATGGGAATGTTTTCCACCCATTTGAATTTCTTCTTTTGAGAATTTTCTCATCAGTTCCATAGACCATTTTTAAAATTTGGTTACCTATTTTCATAATGTTCAGTGACTTGGTTCTTTGTGTATTTTAGACACTAATCCTCTGTAGAATATGGACATGACAAATATTTTTCTATTGTGTAGGTTGCCCCTTATTTATTTATTTTTTAGCTTCATAGGTTTTTTGTTTTGTGTGGATTTTTTTGTTTGTTTTTCTTTACAGAAGCTTTGCAGTTTTCTGCAGGCCCATTAATTGATAGCTGTTCTTCTTCCCTGAGCTGTGGGAGTTTACTCAGGAAGTCCTCACCTGTGCCTGAGTGAAGCCTGTCTCCTATCATCTCCTCTGGCAGTTTCTGGATATAAGGTCTCATGGTGATGTGTTAACCCCTCACCTCCATCTAGAAACACAAAGATTTCAAACTGTAAAATATATTAAAAAACAAAATTGTAGAACTTCACATTGATGATTTCATGTAAAAATACAAATAATTATGTAATTTAAAATAATATGTAATCTTGAAAAATATGTGTATTTGACATAGTATTGATGAAAAAGGCATGATTTCACATGTGGTGGTCAGACATTGTCATGAATTCAAAGATGAATTTCTACTATGAGATATTTAAATGGTGAGAAAATACATCATTAAAAATCAATAAAGACAGTGAGCAATTTTCTGAAAAACATTTTATAAGGTGACCAATAAAACCTTTCATCACTAAAAGTCAGAAAATATCAAATCAACTTTTCTAGAACTTTATAGATAAATCTAATTTCTACATTTTTCTACAAAAAATACAAACCAGTGAAAATAGAGGGCGTTGTGATGTTTTTAAAACTCAACTCCAACTCCTGACTTCACTCTTCCTTTCAAACAAGAATATGTCATTCACATGGACTTACATAATTGTGATAAATAACTCAGGCAACAGATGTTGGTGAGGAACTAGAAATACATGTTTTGGGGGTAAATTTGTGCTGCTATCTTGGGCAAAAATTTGGTAGGTTTTCAAAGAGTTAAATATAAATTACATTATACTTCAGGACTTGGACTCCTGAATATCTACCAAAGAGACATGAGAACATGTTTCTTCATAAAGACATATGATCTCAGGTATATCCCTCATCTTATCCAAATACTGAAAAACTGCCAGTCAGCTTGATAGAAAAAATGAAGCATGCTCATCCATACAGTGAAATATTGTCCAGCACTTAAAATTTTTCATATCTACTATGTCATAGAATAAATTGAAATGTTATGTGTCATAAAAGAGACAAGACAAAAAAATGTTATGCATTGATGATGTTTCTTATATGAACCATCAAAAACAGGAAAATCATGAGAGGGAGTAAATTATGAGTTGACTAAACCAGAGATGGAAATAGATATATTAATTACATAGGGGAGGAGTGATTCTCAGTTCTAAAAACTGTTGTGTGTTGATGTCTATATCACCCAGAAAATTATTAATAATCACTAAAATGTAGGTATCAAATGGGTGAATTCATGCAATATGTGAAAATTAACCCAGTAAATAATAATAAAAAACCCACAAAAGACTATTGTAAATTATCTTCCCCAGAAATCAGACACATTGCTCAGTGGATTCCTGGCCAATGGCTTGAATTTCTGGTTGTTACATAGACATTTCAACTGACAGTAGTTCCCCATGCAAGGCATGGGCCCAGCAGGGCATTTACTGAGGATTCCTAAGAAAGACTCAGAGACACAATGAACAAATCTCTAAAAAGGACTCACATGAGAAGAGGAAACTATCTTCAGTGGAGGCAGCTCCTACAGTTGATAGAACCCCTAGCAAGTGAATTCAGGAATATGATCTGCACAAAAAGATAAGGTGGCAAATGAGAATTTTCCAACAAGACTGTTTGGGAAAAAAAGGGAAGAGCAAGTTAAATGTCATCAGGGAGTGATAAGAGAAGCTGCTGAAAGAGTTTTTTCATCATCCACAGAAGAAGAAATGGATGAACTAAATGAAAGAATCAAGTAGAATGGGCAACAGGGTTGTTACCTAATTTGATGAAGTGTTTTAAACTTTATAGGCATTTAAATAAAAAACTATGGCTTAAAATCCACAGGTGGAACCCAACCTTAAAGTCACCTATGTAATCCCCAAGGGATGAAACTCTTGAGTTAAAGAGAAAGGAGAGCTTCCAGGACTCTATATAAAAAATAGAGAGAGATCGAGGAAGCGAATCTTTGGCTCCCAGGTATGCACACACATACCACACACACATAATGACATATCTTTAATGTTATTTTAAATGTTTCATGAAAAATATCTTCACACGTAGAAGATCCCCAACCATAAACATCATCATGGTTTGATTGCTCGGGAACTCCCAAAGAAGGCAAACCTGCTCCTGAGACACTGTCAGAAGGTCAGCAGAGTCAAGGTTGTCATTAGTCCTAAGTCAATCACTGTACTTCAACTCATCATGTGGACACATATCACTGTCATATCATCCCAAGGAGAAGGGTAATAGAGGAAGAAGATGTTTTGAAAGAGACAAATAATTTATCAGGGTATATGGCTTTAACTGCTATGTTTGATTATTAATTAGCATGGTGAATCTCTTAATGTGCCTGATTTGTCAGTTAAACTTTATCGTAGGTCTGAAGGTTGAGAAAAAAAAAAGTGTTTATAGAGTTTGATGCTATTTGTGCCTTCGGGCCTTCACTGAAGGCTTAGAACTTAGACACCATACATAATATGTTGATTTCTGGAAGTCTTCCATTGAAGAGAGATTTGTTTTAGAAAACAGCATATAGATGCCATCCAATATTCTCTAACTACAGAATTACTAAAATGAATCTCCTATCAGTGAATTTACTCATTAGTCTCCGTGTACCAGCATTTCAACCCTATTACAGCCAAACCAGAAGAAGGTATGATGATGTTTGGACTGAAGCTGAAGACATACACATATCTTCTCAAAACAATTAGCTAGCTATTAGCTTTGGTAAAAAATATTGTATTTGGGTTTTTAGTTTTTTGTTTTGTTTTGGTTAGTAGATTGATTGGTTGGTTGGTTGGTTTGGTGTTTGTTAGACAGGTTTCACTGTTTAGCCCATTCTAGCCTGGAACTCTATATGTAGAACAGATTACACTTGAATCCACTTGCTTCTTCTGCCCACATGCTGGCATTAAAATCATACACCACCACACCTGGCTCTATTTTCAAAAATAATTGTCAAGAAAACATGGGGATAATACTTGCTGTCTAAATTTTTAGAAGCAGAAGGGAGTGTAAGAATCTGGAGTATATAGCCTAATATTGCCTGGGGTGAAATCATCAAGGCATGCATGAATTCTGACAAGGGAAGTTTCCAGCTCTTTAAATTCTGGTTCTCCTAAAAGTAGATAATATTATTTTATATGGTCTGTTTTTCTTCTTAACTACTTTAAGATATAGGCAGAACAAAGACACATTTATATTTTAAAATTCTATTTGTTTCGAGTCATCTTCAAATTCATGTCTTCATTATTTCTTCATATACCACTAGAATGTGATAATGTAAGCTAAGTCATTAGCTATCTCATGAAGATTTTTGATGAGTTAGTTCATACTTTCATAAATAATCATGGCTATCCTTTAATGAATGATTTCTAAGTGCCAAATATTGCAGGGATCAATTTAAGGGATTTAATCTCAATCAGTCTTTGTAACAACTCTTCAAATAGTTCAGCTTTAGTCAGGCTCCTCAACACAGGAAGGCTATGATGACTATAACATTTCTGTCTTTATCTGTATGTGACTGTGTATGTTTGCATATGTTTGTGTCAGTGTACATGTGGATATCAATGGAAGATTTGCTGTACCTACAACTCTTTCCTTCCACCATGTAGGTCTTCAGGATCAAATTCAGGCCATCAGTTTTGGTGGCAAGCCTCTTCATCTGCTGAGCCATCTTCCTAACCCATGGGCTAGAATATAATAATTATAACATGATATAATATAATTCAACATGTCATCAGCTACTAGGTGGCATATTTAAATTCAGACTCAGCTTTGGAACTAGACATGAAACTGTTAAAAGCATGACAAAAAATTCCTGTGGAGTGTCAGAGGAATTTGGTGTAAAATTCAGTGTGCACAGCATGCGAGTTGTCACTTCTCAGTGATACAGAGAATGCTCTCCTCAGTCTGGCCTGAAGCCCCTGCCATGACTTCTCACCTCAGACCTGCAGCTGGGCAGTCACCTGCAATACTCACTTACTGTGCAAGGAGGTCAGGGAGCCAATGAGCTGAATTTGAACAACACAATGCTGACGACACCTGGATAAAAATTAGCAAACACAATTGACTAGCAGATATCTTTGCAGAGAAAAAAAGCCCTATGAGATAACATCAATTCTCTAAAGATGTACAGAAAAGTCAGCCCAACCCCAGAGGGCCAGAAAGTAATGTTTTACAAAAACCAATTGCTGAAAAGTTGTCATTCCAAAGATATTCTGACGTGTGTGATTGCTTAGCTGAAGCAGATGGAGTTAATCATGCCATACTGGAGACTTCTTTTTTCACCTCCCCTTGAAATAATTAGCCACAAGACTGTAAGTACATTTTTCATGTCAAATGGGCAGTGGCTTCAAAGAAATCAGAGGGCAGAACTGTAAGAGAGTGAGAGGAGAAGACTGACTCAATGCACGAAAGACAAAATATCAACATTGCTTGTGTAATCACCGATCATGTGTCAGCACTCATGAGGTCACGTTCAGATGGAAACAGCAGAGCTAAAGTACGCAGGGCGCTAAATATTTAAGTAAAAGAAATGAAATTGATCTTGTCCAGCATCTCAAACCCTTGCAGAACATCAGGAGTGCCTTCAGAGTTTGGTCAGCTCTAAATTAAAACACTGTGAATGAACGTACATTAAAATTGCTGGAAAACCACTGATAAATGTCATACCTTGGAATGAAAAACAAAGGCCTAATCGCAATGCTGATCAGATCAGACTTGTATGTTTTTATCCCTACTCCACATTTTGCCTCATGATCCTAAGATTAAGTCTCTCTCAGAGAGCATTTACATTAATAGCATGGCTGAAGCCTCTCTATCAGTTAGCTAGTTAGTTAGTTAGTTAGTTAGTTAGTTAGCTAGCTAGCTAGTTAGTTAGTTTTACAGACAGGAAGTCATTACATATTGAAGGCTATCTTCAAGTCTACTGTTTCTTCCTCTCAACTGCTGAAGTGACAGGCATGTCCTTCATGCCAAGCCGAGAAAGACATCTCTTACTTTCTAACCAACCATTACCAGGTTATTTAATCAAAATGTCGATTTTAGAATTTCTCCTGTAGCCATCTTGAATTCTCAGTAAAGGGAACTCAATGAGTTTACAAGATTTGCTTTCATATCTGTCATAGTCTAGTTACATGAGCCGAGAATGGTCACAGGTCTGGAGTAACCATGGTAGGATTGATTACTATCAAGCATGTGCAGAATATTGCCAATGAGAAATAATAATGTGAATAATAATTGTAATTTTGTTATCAATCCACTTCACACATAATGACTTTTTAATGACAATAACATCTTTGAGGACTACTTGTTAGATCTATATTTTATTATTAGCGAAGCCAAATGCAGAGAGCTTAAGTGACTTCACTACTCTGACAACTATCAAGTGTCAGGGCAGAGACTGAAACTGTCGCTTTCACCTTTGGGGACTATGTACTGGGTCCCAGCAATACATTGAACTACAGCATCCATACCAAATGGCAGCTCTATTGAAACCTCTTGACTATGATACATGCTGTACCCTCCCTACCAGGTCCCACCAAGAATTCTTCGGGGCTGTGATGGACTGTTCCAAGAAACATCTCCTTTCACTCTTTCTCCAGAGTAATCTGAGTCAGCATTTATAAGAAGGTCATAAGTTACATGTACCCTCATAGAATATAATTTCCTTTCTACAATAGCATGGAGCAAGTTCCTGGGGAGGCAGAAGGTATCATCTAGAAATTCAAAAGTACATCATGCATATTATACAAGAAAATTGCTCAATGAGGCCACATGAGAATGATTGAAAAATGTCTTTCTTTTCAACTTACAAAAATGTTCTAAGCCATGTTGGAAAGAAAAACTGAGATAATATATATATATATATATATATATATATATATATATATATATATATATATATATATTATCCAAGTACAAATTAGTCATTCATAATTGAGAAAGGGAAAAGAAGGCCCATGAGTATTCTCCAAATCTGTTGTCTTTAGAAAAAACTATTTCAGTTTTGTTCACCATGATCCTCTCTGTAAGTAGCAAAAATCACTGAAAGATCACCTTCATGTTCTGACATATTCCAGGCTTGTGACTGGTACCACAGCTGGTGAACAATAATACAAGGAGTGGTAAACCAGAACAGTGACTTCAGTCCTGCCATATCCAAGGTTCCTCAGGCTTGTGTTCCAGGGATAATGCACAAGACACAGCCCCACCATACCCAAGGCTTCTCAGGCTTGTATTCCAGGGATGATGCACAGGACACACACTCCTTAGTGTTACTTTAGTACTGCCAGCATGGTCAGAACTGGACCCATGTTCTAGGTCAGCAGTATGCCATTCTCTGCCACGACACAATTTCCCAAATTAAAGCCATCACATTTGAACATAAGCTTTACAATTGATGGATTTATAGTTCTGCCTATTCCAAACATTGGTTGACCCTGATTTGTCTCTCTGAACTCAACTTTCAGGATTTTTCTTTAATTTCTGAAAGACTATGGTAACACTCACTCTTCAGTCACTTCTTCCTTGTTTCCAGTTTTCAGTATTTAAACATGTGGCCTTACTGTAGGTGATTCTGATATTTCAATACCCTCCCTGACTCATGCTGTGGTGCCCCTGGTGCAAGACTTCTTTGTCCTCACGACATATGTGTGTGTGTGTGTGTGTGTGTGTGTGTGTGTGTGTGTGTGTGTGTGTATATATATCACACATATGTATACACATATATATCAAATATGAATTTCCAACTCTTATTTATAGTCAACCATGCCCAATATTTGATGCCTTTGTGAAAGCATAATACTATATAAGTCCTAACAGATAGGGATGTTCACTTCTTCTATGTTTGTTTGCTTTGTTGTTTGTTTTGTTGAAATAGAGTCTCATTATGTAGCCCTAGGTGGCCTGGCCCTTATTATATAGACCAGTATTGCCTCAAGCCCAGAGATCTGCCTGTCTCTGACTCCCAAATACTGGGATTAAAGGCATGAGTCACCATATCCAGCGCCACTTCTTTCCTTTTCACATCTTCCCTCATGTATAGGACATTAACATATCACCTGCCAGACAGTACCACTAAAAATCTTGTGTTGAAAATAAATAGAAGAAAACAAGAGAGGAGGAGGGAAAAAGGGCTAGCCCTGGAACCTGGGAAAACTCCGACTTATTCAAAAGTAGTAAAGAAAATAAAATGTGGGTCCAAGTCTTAGTTTCTAAATGTGTCAGAGTTAGTTCATGTTAAAGAATAGCTTAGATGACCAGTGATGACTTTTAGATCAACTGTCACTTGTAATGTCCATTAATGATAACTGTTTTAAGTATTTGAAGTGAATGCCAATATCATAACTTTAATAATAATGACAAATTCAGTATGGTGAGGGAGGTAAAATACAGATATTCTTGTATCCCAAACTCTTATAAAATTCCTGCTAGTGTTTGAGAATGGATAGGCTAGTTAAGCTTGGGGTTTCTTTCTTTGCCCACAAGAGAATGATAATTTGAAAATTAGCTTTTTTTTTATCTGAATATAAGGAAGAATATTGCCTGTAAGTATTAGAGGGTGGAACCTAGGAATGATGTTATAAGATATAGCACAATCATAGAAAAAAAATGTTGGTATTTTCAATTAACAAATGATTATACTGAGCTAGACTGATGGCTCAGTGGTTTAGACTGTTTGCTGATTTTCTATGGAAGCTTTGAGTTTGGTTCCCAGCAGCCATCCCTAGCTGCTCACACACCATTTAGCTCCAGCTCCAGGGCATCCAATACCTTCTTCTGGCTCCATGGGCATGCATACCAATGTACAGACACACTCATACATATAAAATAAATTAAAATTTATAGTTTTGTAGCATTGTTTTCTTTTTTCTCTTGACTATACCTATAGCTTTTATTAACACCTTTTGCATTCATAAACAACTAGAACTTACAAATAGAATTATGGGAAGTGGCATTTGAACAAAATGCTAATGTGGCTATATGTGGATTGACTTTTTATTTTAATATCATCTCCTCTAAGAATTTTGTCTCTTCAAATCATTAAAATTCTAGATTTAATGTTAAATGAATCAAGGTCTCCCTATACATGAACAATTGCTAGATTGTGACTTAGATACCTAACTACCTCTTTTTTATTATTGAAAATAGATTCTTCTCACATACAATACATCCTGACCAGAGTTTCCTCATTCTCTACTCCTCCCAACTTCCCCACTTCCACCTTCCCTCTTGCCCAGACCCACTTCTCTTCTGTTTCCTCTTCAGCAAAGATCAGGCCTCCGAAAGAAGACAGATAACCAGGAGAAAACAAGACACAATAAGCCAAGGCAAAAGCCCTCATATTGAGGCTGGACAAGGAAACCCAACAGGAGGAAAAGAGTCCCAAGAACAGGCAATAGAGTCAGAGACATACCCACTCCCACTGTTTCGAGTCCCACCAAAACGCCAAGCTAACAGTCATAACATGGACACAGAGGACATGGCACAGACCCATGCTTGCTGCTTCAGTCTCTGTGAGCCCATGTGAACCCTCCTTAGCTAATTCAGTGGGCCATGCTCTGTTCTCCTTGTGTCCTCTATCCTTTCTGACTCCTACAATCTTTCTTCCCCCTCTTCCATGTGATGCCCAGCTCCAAAGGGAGGGACCTGATGGAGACCTAAAATTTAGACTCTCTCTATATAATATCTGGCTATGGCTTTCTGGACCCACTCCCATTGGTTGGCAACTTGCACAACTTCTGTGCCATCATTGCCCCAGCACATCTTAAAGACAGGACAGATTGTAGGTCAAAGGTTTTGTGGCTGGTTTATTGCCCAGGTTCCTCTTTCTGTAGCCTGTGTAGTATCCTCATTCCACCAAAATAGATTAAAATGTTGGGGTGAAGTCTCCTCATGGTCACCAGCTTGACCTCTCCACATTCAATGAGCTGTGTGGATGTTGCCCTGGGCAATGGGGCCCTTCTGTCAGTTTTCAGACAACAACTCAGTGGAAGGCAACCCAGTTCCACCACCGGAAAGCCTTGCCTGACTATGAAAGATAGCCAATTCAGATTCTGTATTCTCTATTGCTTAGAGTTCTCCTGGGGCCACCATTATAGATTCCAGGAAGTTTCCACTGCACTAGGTTTACACACCACCTTCAAATGCTCCCCAGTTCCAGCTGTCTCTCCCCCGACTCTGTCCCCTCACCTGATCCCTCCTGCTTCCATCCCCACCTGCCCCCAGTCCACCAGCAGAATCTTTTCTATTTCCCTTTCCCAAGGAGATGTATTTCCCCCACAGCCTTCCGCTTCACCTAACTTGTCTGGTCTGTGGATTATACCTTGATCATCATATACTAAACAACTAATGTCCACTTTTACGTGAATATATACTATATTTGTGTTTCGGTGTCTGGGTTACCCCACTCAGGATGATCATTTTGTAAGGCAGACTATAAAAGAAAAAATCAAGAAAATTTACAGTATTTTTCCAAAGTAGCTGAAACAAATTGTTCTGTAGATTCTTATATTTTCATTAAATGTTGATATTCATCAATGTGAATTAAACTTAGAAATTGCAAAAACACAGATATGATTCAATGGAAAGCAGAATTTAACATTTATCAGATCAATCACTTTAGCATATTTACTTTTCTGATAAATAAATGATAAGTATATATGTCTATTGTGATTTTTAGCTAATTATTTTTAATGAAGTGCCCAAAAGGCAGTTTTTAACCATTTGTATTTTAAGCAAATTTGAAAGTAGTTAATAAAGTTTTCTGTCACACAAATTATTTTCCTCACAAGACAAATACTATCTTTATATATGTATATAAAAATATAGTGTCACAGAATTTTAGAAAACTTTGTCTCACATGGACGGTAGTTATAGTACTGGCAAAAGAAAAGTCACGTAGATGTGCTATAGCTTGAATTTTTAAATTCAAGACTGCCCCAAAATACTATGAAAATACTGTGTCTTTTGGCTCTCTGAGTGTTCTGGTCTATTTCACTCTTCCTCATGGCAAGCAAGGTAATAAAATGGGGAACTAACTAAGCCAAAAAATTCATTGGAAATAATACAGTTAAAATTTGGCTTACAAGTATCCAAAGTTCCAACCTTTCGATTTTTCATAAATTTTTTTGTTACTGACATGAGTTATTCTTCCCACCCTTTTCCAGTCAGTAATTTGGATTCCTACCTGAAGAGGATTTTTTTCCATGCACACCACATAAAGCTGTCCATCAGCCTCTTCCCGCGCTTAGGATTTATTCATCTTACCAACACCAGTTTTTGTTGGAAGCCAATCAGAAAGTGAGGGAAACTGAAGTTCCACAGAGTTGACATGTCAGCCAGTATGACTTCCTGAAAGGGGGATTTCTTACTATCTTCTCTTTTGTGCATTATGTCTGACATCATTACAATAGCCCACTGTCCTTTTAATCCGTGAGAGCATTTTTGTTGTTGTTTAACATTTAAAATAATGTCCAATTTTATGTTTTCTCTGTCCAGAGTTTGAGGGAAAAATGAACAGAAATAGTTTGGCTGCATAGTTCTCCCAGGCCAGCCCAGGCCGAATCTTCTCTTGTGAGCTCTGAAGTACTGACTCTCAGTACAGAGGCATGCCTGTTAGTTAAAGGGGATTTTCCTCATCAGGGAAGTAAACGGAGCTATTACCTGTTATATGCCGGAGAACACAGAAAGGAAGGCTATCCAAAACATGTACATCTTCCCTGCCTAAAAACAGCCAGCTACTCAACCTCATTGTTAACCTCCTCCCTTGGATTTCCTTCTCAAGAACTCTCAATTCTCTCACCCAATTGGTCAGCAAATATACAATTAGTTCACAGTATGTAGAAGATATTGTTCTCAGTTTGAGGTTTAAAATGTAATTCTACAATTTCAGCCATGAAGGTGATAGAAACAGATACGGCAAATGTTTATACACTATGTAAAAGGATATTTAAATAGGAACACACACGGTACAGCAAATGCGTGAAGACACTACCCATGGGATTACAGAATAGCTTCAGGAAGGGAGTTGCTGAGTTTGGACACTGTTGTATCTTGCAGGATAAGTAAAAGAAGTTCATAAGAGAAGCCAGCCAAGGTAGAAGAACAGATTATGCAAAAACTCCCAAGTGAGAATGTCATGCTTCGTAAACAGTTCTGAGTCACAGGATGCGCGGCATGAGTTATTTAGCTTTTGTTTAGAAAATTCTAAGCTAAAACTTTGGAGGCTTTAAATAAAGAACAATATTTTTCCTTTTAAAAATATTGGAAGTTTCATATATTTATATAATGTGTTTGGATAAAATCCACCATCCTTTTCCTCGCCTCCAACTCCTCCCATGAAACCCACACACTATTCCTTCTCAACTTTATGTACTATTTTTTTAAAAAATAATGAACCCACTTAGTGCTACTATGTGGAGTTTGTCAAATTGCCATGGACATTTTCCATTTCAAGATTCTTTGAAGGTTTTGTCAGCCTGTGTTTGTTCACTCACATCTACATCTACAACATGCAAGTGTTCAGTAAGAACATGCCACTGATTGTTTCCAAGAAACCACATCACCTATGTGATGGGAGGGAGTGATCTGCTTTTCAGATGTGAATAGGTGAAGGATCTTCAGATATAGATCTTTATCCATGATTATCTTTGTGGTCATAATTTAATTATAAGAGTCTTTATAAGTACAAAAATAGGCTCAAAATTCAGAGTAGATAGAGGACTACTGTCACAGTATTTTAGGAGTGTCAAGCATATGCAAGAAATTGGGATCATCATCTGCCAAATCCACATCAGTATCTGCATGTGTATAGGATCACCCACTGGAGCAGGGCAGTCTACCAAGTATGGCATCATTGAAGAAACTGGACTCTCCATACTCTAGCAACGATTAGTTACCAACAGCTCCTCATTGTGAGGTAAGACTTCATGATCCTTGTTGGAACTTTGGTTGGCTTAATCATGAATGTAGTTATGGACTCTTTGAGTTCATGTATGCAGTGATCCTCTCCTGTCCAGAAAATATTGCTTCACAGCAAATCCTTCATGAATATAGCTCTTACCACCTCCTATTCCAAGATGATTCATTAGCCTTGGAGGAGGGAATATGAGCACTCCACAACACTTATTCTCTGCATGTTTATCAATTGCAAATCTCTGTATTAATAGGCATCACCAGCAAAAGTAAGCTTATTCACTGAGGGTTGAGAGACAACCTGTGTATACAGACAAACAGTTAGTAGAATATTAATAATAAGTAATAGTTTCTTCACTAGGATCTAAGACCAAGCCAGTGAAGTATTTTTGGCCCAGGTAACAGTACCATACATGAGTCCTATCTTGTGAAAAGGGTAGAATTTATATTTTTATAAAAGTCTATCATATCATTTGTTTGCATAAGGCAAGAAAGACTTAAAGTTTTTGTACCAATCTAAATCTTTTTCTCCTGAATTTTTTCCTTTACCTCAGATAAAAAACTATTTTTAAAGTTTGTCAAACAAGCATTCACTGATTGTTAATCATAAAGAACTTTATTTTAAAACAACTCTTAGTGAATATACACATACAGGGGACTATATACACATATATGTCACTATTTCTTAAAGATAAAAACAAGTTTGGTCATGAAGAGATAAATATGCTTGGTAATTTCTGTGTAAAGAAATAAATCTTGGCAGTACTGTAAGACAAAGAGCATCTAACCCTTGTAGGGTCAATTGTAGGGTCAATCTATATATTGATTACAGAATTACATGTATATGTGTCCAAAAATTGCAGAAATATATCTAAATCCATTTCAGAAATTGATGGATATTCCATTTTTATCTCATGAAAAACTTCATTGAATTTGTGTGTGTGTGTGTGTGTGTGTGTGTGTGTGTGTGTACATGTAACCAATGCCAGCAAGTCAAACAGAAATTTTTTAAAAGCAAATATTCAAATACAAGACCACCCAAATATAAGCTAATTTAATATATGCAAAGAAATGAGTGTTAGAAAACACTAAAACTCTGCTTTTTATAGTTGTAATATCATGTGTGTATAAGAGCAAAAAACTGTGTGTAGACAATAAAACAACAATTTATAACATCCAATTTCTCAAGTCTGAGCCAAAGTATCTCAAGCAAGGTTCCTTGGTGTTGTGTGGTGTGATAACATAGACCTGTAAAGGTCACAATTTTATGTTTAAAACCACAGCTGTGGTGAAGTCCTGTGATATACCGCAGGAAGCCTGACGCAAACACCTTGGATTCATTATGTGCTTGATTTTGAGCTATTTTTTATTGTTGTATATATTCAGAATAAATTTTATTTCACCAGGCTTTTTCTTTGGGAGGCCAACTAGCTCCCAGATCATGACAAAGAGACTTCTTATTAGTTTTGAATGCTTGGCTTTATCTTAGCTCTTTTCTGGCTAGCTCCTTTAACTTAAATTAAGCTGTTTCTCTTTATTTACCTTTTGCCTTGGGGCTTATTACCTTTCTTCTATATGTCCTACTTTCACTGCTTCTCTATGTCTGGCTGGCTGGCAGCTGCCTGGCTTCTGGGCTCTGGCCTGTCCCTCATTCTCCCCACTTCTCTCGTTCTCCCCCGTGAGTCTAGACTAATCTTCCTATTTATTCTCTCTGTCTGGCAGCCCTGCCTATCCCTCTCCTGCCTATTGGCCATTCAGCCCTTTATTAGACCAATCAGGTGCCTTAAGCAGGCAAGGTGAAACAAATGCAACACATCTTTACATAACTAAACAAATGCAGCACAAACAAAACCAGCACACCTTTACACAGTTAAAGTAATATTCTGCAGCATAAACAAATGTAACACAGCTTTGACTAGTTAAAATCATATTCTACAACATTTCATTATTGCCAAATTTTCTATATCTATCACCTTAAGTTTTTCCATCTGCTGTAAGGTCATTTTTTGTGAAGTTTGTGGAGCTAGGTATAAGGTGTATTATTCAAAATGCTTAAGCCTACATTGTGGATTTCTGTACTTAAGAGATCATTAAAATTAACTTTGACAGAAAACTGAAAATTGGAAAAAAATATTTTCAATGACATTAAGATAAATTTTACTTCAGAAACATAGTTAAATTTTAATAAAAACAAAAGTCTATGACACTGTCTCTGCTGCCTCCTTCTCATGGCAGCCTAGAAATCTACAATCCAGGAACTATTGAGGTTGTGATAATCAATAGCTCCAAGCTCATGCACCAAACAGAATTGGTTTGAACACCTCCAATCAACTATTCCCTAAAAACTGTCATATTAGAGAGCTCTGGGAGCTCCTAAGGATGACCTCAGTTTCTTGCATTTGCTTGACATTCCTAAAATACTGTGACAATAGTCCTCCACTCTCAATCTTGTGCCTATTTTTGTACTTATAAAGACGCTTATAATTAAATTATGACCACAAAGATAATCCAGGACAACATCTGTATTTGAAGATCCTTTACTTATTCACATATGAAAAACAGCCCCCTCCATCCCACCATATAGGTGATGTGGTTTCCTGGAAACAATCAGTGGCATATTCTTACTGAACACTTGCATGTTGTAGATGTAGATGTGAGTGAACTAACACAGGCTGACAAAACCTTCAAAGAATCTTGAAATGGAAAATGTCCAGGGTGATCTGACAAATTGCACATATTCCTGGCAATTTAGAGGGCCGTGTCCACATCCAGGGCACTAGTCTTTTTCCCTTTACTTGCTCTGAGGCTCTTTGTAGGCAGGAAGTAAAGACGAAAGTACAACTATAAAATGCCTGCCAATCCATAAAGGGCCTGACCCAGTAGTATAAACTCAAAGAAAGACACATGTAGATACATAATAATCAAGCACTCAGAAGAGGAACTATGAAATCCACATGAGGAAAATGAATCATCACACAGGGAAATGCCAATGTGATGAACAGTTCACTTTCATCAGAAACCATGGAGACTAGAAAGCAGTGGTATGGCATTTTCTAAGTAACAAAAGAAAAACACAATTAGGCAGGAAAAAAAGTCCATCGAACAAAAGCATCTTTTGAAAAAAAAAAAAAGGAGAAACTAAAACAGTCTCTATTCCAAAACTAAGAAACGTTATCATTCTCAGACCTGCCTACAAGAGAGAACAGTCCACAGACAAAGAGACAGGGCTGTATAAACACTCTCCTTTGTAAATCTCCTATACAGTATTAAAGCAAAGGGCGCACATCAGTAATTATAAAATATTCTTGACAAAAGGATCACGTCTGGACATTGTGATATGCAGGACAATTGTGGTGCACAGAGAGGAGACAGAGCTGTATTGGAAGTGAGCATTTGCAGTTTGCTGATATTAACCTAAGATACATTATGAATGATGTCAGTTTTCATGTAAAAGACAGTCTCTCAGAGAAGTAGTAAAATATTATACTAGAAATTAACTACTTAACATGAAATAAATCAGTCATAGAAAAATAGATTAACAATAACAACCAAAAATACAAGAAAACACTAGAAACATGGAAACAAATTAAATAATAAAATATAAATACTAACCCATTGATAATTATACTAAATTTAACTATATTTATTATAACAATTAAAAAAACATAGATTAGCAGGATAAATTTTCAAACTGGTACAAGAAAAAGTTTCTATGAGGCACACAGACTGCCTACTACAGATAAGAATACGCCTGGAGTAAAGGGAAGGAAGGGGGAGGACATCCCACGCAAGCGTGCCCACCATAGAGCTCAAGCGGGCATAAGAGGCGTCAGCAAAATACAGTTTGAAATTACTGAAATTGCTAGTAAACAGAGCAAAACACATCAATGAAAGTCTATTTTTCTTATGCTAAAACACTTGTAAACAGGTGCTTTTTAAAGAACAAAGATCTGCGGGGCCATGGTGGCACACGCCTTTAATCAGTACTTTGGCGGCAGAGGCAGGTGGATCTCTGTGAGTTCAAGGCCAGCCTGGTCTACAAAGCGAGTTCCAAGATAGTCAGGGCTACACAGAGAAGCCCTGTCTCAAAAAACAAACAAAAAAGAAAGACCTGAGATATATGAACAAAGAGTGATAAAATTGAAAAAATAGTAAGTTATTCATCATTTACAAAAGCTGTAACACTCTCGGGAACAGGGAATATTAACGTGAAGACCCCAAGCAGAGAGGAGATTTAAACAATATTAAAGAGAGCTAGATGTCACAAAAAGCTGTTGAACCTCCAGTTCAACAACAACCCAGTTCTGTAGTACCCGGGAGCTGCTCTCCAGCACAAAAATACTTTAGAAAGTTTTTAAAAATCCATGCATTTACAAAGAGCTCAAATCACTCACATGAAGAAAATGTACGCCCTAAGAACTTTTCTTTTGAAATTCATAAATGTGAATTTCACATAAAGCAAAACCGAACAATGCTAATGAAACTCCTAACCCAATACAGCAGAAAGAATCCAGCAACTGTAAAGATGAGCATGCAGCGTAGCCAGTGGGATTCATCCTGTGTGGAAGGACCATTTCATTTGAAAATGAGTCAAATTTGTGTATAAATGTTAAATCATAAAAAGTACATGAATATCTCAATAGTTACAGGGAAAGAATTTGATAAAATACACAACTTTCTTAAAGATTTACTTATTTATTTTATGTATATGAGTACTCTATCTGCATGTATGCCTTCATGCCAGAAGAGGATATCAGATCCCATATAGTTGCTGGGAGCGGAACTCAAGATCTCTGAAGAGCAGGCAGTGTTCTTAACCACTGAGCCATCTCTCCAGCCCCAACACAACTTTTATATAAACATAAAAATTAGAGACAAAAGGAACTTTTGACAATGTAATATAATTAATCTACCTAAATATAACATACTTAATCGTGAAACACTAAATGTTTTCCTCCTTAAATAAAAACATGAGACCGTTCTATTCAGAGCTGAACTAGAGTATTTCAAGACATAGTTGATATCAACTGAGAAAAAAAATATGAAATATGTCTACCTTCAGATGTTATGACCATGAAGATTTAAATTTTTAAAGTACCTTACTCTCTCAAACACCTTTATATCAAAGGACAGCTTTAGTAAGGTTTAAATACATAAAAACAATATTTAAAAATTCATTATATATAGAAACCCCAAAATTAAATTGAAAATAATTTTATTTACATATGTGCATATAAACATTGCTGAAAAAAAGTACCAGAAGTTCAGGTATTGTAAACTGAGTGTCCAGTGTTGCTGCAAAAATTCCCAAGTAACTGGGAGTAAGTGTGCATGGGTGTGATGTTGCTATGCCACAGTGTCTCAGTCTACCAAGTCAACCCAATGAGGGCAAAAATAAGTGTTTCTTTTTTAAACTAACCTTAAGCTGGTTACTGAAAGTCACACCTCGGTGGGGTGGGTACTTTTGATCCCTCTGCCTGTCACTCATTCTCATCAAACTGTATCAGTGCCATGCTACAGAGCAAAGCACAGAGTGACCCTGACATCGATTCTTCGCTTTTTGATTTACTTGTTTCCAAAATGATTTATTTTCAGGACTACAGGCCTTTTGCATCATGGTGAACTCATTCTATCTGAGCAAGCTCTCAGACACTGCTAAATTTTATGCATACACTTTCCTTGCTATTTCCTTCTAGATTACTCCTGGGTGCCTGCTGTCCTAAATAGACTTCAAGCAAGGACTGCCTCACATCAGGACACTTAAGGTTTGACATAAATGTTATTTAAAAGCAATATAGCCAACCAGCATAATAACATGAATTGCATGAATACTCAGGAATTGTTGACATTTGTATAGCAAATAACTTACTTTTAAAACAAATCTATACCATTTGAATCTATACTTCTTTGCAAAAATCAATGTAGGATGTGTCTTCATCTCAAGAGAAACATAAATGAGGTAGAATAAATATTTTTCATTCAGTTAACTGTGAATTTTCTTAATAGACCAAGCAAATCTTGTGCTTCTGGCTTCCAGCTGTGTAGTTCCTGTCTGTAATTAAAAAAATAAAAAATAAAGTTACTATTTTGTCCACAGTGGCAGTATAAGCCTGGGATACCCTCTGTAAGTCAGAGGGTATCAGCAGCACACTGGAATCAGATCGTGAAGGATTAGTGGTAATTCCCTGCTGCTAATGGTGTAATGTTTCTTGAGCTCATAAAAGGCATTTACTGTGAAGCCAGATCTTCAGAGACCTTCTGATCCATGGTTTTCCATGGTAACAGAGATGATCTTATAATTCACTAGACTGAAGTCAGACCCTGGCCAAGCACGTGCTTGAGAAAGAGAGCAGATGCTCACAGCATGCAGAACAAACTCCAGTCCAAACCAAAGGCATTGCAAGTGCCTAAAATTACAGTCTTTATCTCTAAGGCAGGTGTTTCAAAACTGGAGTGGTCCCAATTTTTTTTCTTCTTCGCTATTGTTTTCCTTCTACAAGAAGTTGAAAAGGATGTTAAAGATAAAGCAGGTGTTAAGATAAGATTCCTCACTAGGAATGACTCATAACAGCCAATTGAACAATTTATATCTGTAAACATCAGCAGGGTGTTGGCCAGGGTTAGCTATGTAACCTCCCTCAAATTGAAGTGAAACAAGTATTTTTTAAACAAAAGTTTGAAATGGAAGAAAAACTAGCCATATTCATTTGCATTTCAATGAATCTCCTACAAGGTCACAAGAAAGTAAGTAGCTGACTCTCCTATTACAGTGAGGTATGTATCCTGAATATATAAAATGTTATTGGATAATAAGCAAGCTCTCTTTACATTTAAATTAAATGTGTCAGAATGAACTTCTAGAGCAGACTACACATCTAAATCAATGAACTAGGAGAACAGAGAGCAGGCGTAAAGTTCAAGACCATCAGCACCAGGAGCTTCCAGAGCTCTGCCAAGGCATTTTCTTTAGGCAGAAAATGGGTTTGTGGATGATATCAAGGCAGAAGAAGAGTGGTCCCTTTGCCATTCTCCTCTGCTGGGAATTACGGCAAGGAACCACGGCCCTTGTTAACCTGTGAAAATTTTCACTCTCTTAGGTCATTGACTCTGGCTCAGGGGTCCAATTTTCCTTTCATTCATTAAGCACTTTGGGAAGTGGAGTTCCTAACCCTTTCCAGTCTAAATGTGGAACAATCACATCCCCTTACAATCAGCTGCCAGCGTGCTGGGACCTTCACGTCTCACCGAGCTCTCGCAGTGACGCAAGTTTTTAACAATTGAAGGATATTAACTCAAAAACTTGTTTTCTAATTGGAGGAACTCAAGGGATTTCACTAGATGAACTTGTATAAACTGGAAGCAAGTACATGTGCCTTTCTAATTACTCTGTTCAAATTAGGGGAGAAGGCAGGGCTAATGTCAGCTTACACATGTCAGAAACTACTTCAGCTTTGAAGCTAACTGAGAGAAACAAACTCAGGCAACATGAATTCAGTGAAGACCTGAAAAGGCATAATCTTGTTTTTTATCACAAGACGCTAGATAAATATATGTGTTTTTGTTAATCCATAGTGTGGTTCCCTTCATTAGAACAAGCAATGGATCTATTTAACTGAATGTTAAAAGTTTGCTTGATCTTTCAGTTTCTTCTGATTTATAACACTGAACTATAAGGTGTCAAATTCATATCAGTTCATAGCAAGTATGATCAAAGTTCTGTCTTTCTATTTACTAAGAAAGATATTTACAAACCTGTGGTGCTAAGATCATCAGGAAACAACTTATCAAACTGTTCCAATTAAGCGCATCATATTCAAGAGACCAAAGGAAATCCACCAAACGGCTTTTCTAGGAGCTGTCATTCTTGTTTGGAAGAATAACTAGACAAGGAAACCTCCATGCTCAGGTTCAGCATTATCTGTTTCCTCACAGGATTATGTTGTATTTGTCAGATGGGTGTGGTGCATTGCGTGCAGTGTGTGTGTGTGTGTGTGTGTGTGTGTGTGTGTGTGTGTGTGTGTGTGTTTCCACCCAGACTGTAGCTTCCAGTTCTACCCTAACATCATACTGCCTGCTTTGAACTCCAGCTTCAGATCTACCTAGATATGCCCAGAACCCAGTTCCACTGTCATGGACAAAAGATTCAGTATCTTCTTCTATGTCTCAAGGCTGCAGGTTATCCTCTAGATCCCTCAGAATCTCCTAAGGACTCAGGATCAGAGCTATTCCCAATGACCAGGTAACCAACACACCACAGTACCAGGTATGCCACTGACAATATGTGTCCCTGGCTTATCACTTTGCTTATCTGCCTCCATAGATCTAGATATTCAGTCTGGCTGTGTGGACTAGCGGCCATGTCTAGAACAACAAACACTGGTGTCAAACTGGCCCTTGGTCTGTAAAGACCCAAGGTTCTGCTTTACGCTACAGACTCGAGCACCAGGATCACTGAGACAGACCCAGCTAAGACTCAGGCTCATCCTTATGGACCCAGGATCCGATCTGCTATGCCAGACTCAATGTGGTGCTCCTCTGTGAAATCAAGCTCTAAGCTCACCCTCCCTCTTACCTGGCATAAAAAAATAGCCATCTAAGAAACTCAGCAGCAACTTGTGCATAGGCCTATGTGTGAAAGGCCAAAGATATGCAAAAGGAGATGCACCTACCACAAGTGCAGGGGCTCCACTGCAAGGTTGCAGGGATCTTAAGTAATCAGAGAAGAAAATACCACCCATAGAACAAATCAATCACCAAAAGTCTAACCTAAAGAAATAGAGAAATAAAACCTGCCTGAAAAAAATTCAAAATTGTCTTTAAAAAATCTTCAGTGAGCAATAAGAGGTGACAAACAGATAGACTAATAAAGTTACAAAATAATACCTGCACAAAATCAGAAATTCAGTGAAGAGCTAGAAGCAGTTAAAAGTTCATCAAATATTCTGGAACCTAAGACCTTACACAGTGAATGAGTGACTTGAAAAGTCAATAGGGACTGTCTAATAGATATAATTTATATATTTTAATTTTGATTAGGTATACATTTTGACTTCTTCCTGCAGTCATACTCAGTACATTCTGTTTACATTTTGTTTCTAATAATTTTTATCTTTTTCTGCCTTTTGTCATCTTAATTTGCTCTCTTTTCTCATTTTAAAGCTAGTCTTATGTTTCATGTATGATAATGAATTTATGTTTTATTATATGGATCTCTACTTACAAAGTCTAGCACTAACAGATACAGTTTTTGTATATCTAAAAGCTCATGTATTGAAGGTCCCCAATGCAAGCAGTGTTCAGAGATGGGGAGAGTGAACAGATCATAATGCCTTTGCCTTCATCAATGGAGAAATTCACCAGTCAACTCAGAATCTGAGCCAACTATTAGAAGGTATGGAATTGTGAAAATTGAGAATTTGTTGAAGGCAATAGGTCTTCTCAGACATCTTTGAATGGTGTCTTGACCTGGCCCATTCTTGTTACAGTTTCGATGTTTCCTATCACATGAGGAAAAACTTGTGTTTCCCACATGCTTTCTTCCAAAACATTGTGTCTGTGCACCACCACAGACACAGTGGAGCCAAGTGGCTGTGGACTAGCTACTCTGAGACTGAATCACAAAGCTTTGCTCCTGAAGAAGCTGCTTTCTTAAGTGTTTCTCGGTCTAACACACTAAGCCATTTCATCTTCCTCAACTTGTAGCTGGGCATAGTGGTGTTTGCCTTTTAATCCTGTGCTGAGGCAGAAGGGAAGCCATGACTTCAAAGACAGTCTGGCCTAAGTAGTGAGTCCCAGGATATCTCTAAAACTTTCTCAAAAAAATTTAAAAATAAACAAGTGAAGTGAAACATGCAATCCTACTTCCTAAATTTGGTAAACATTACTTCTTGTATTTGAGTCTGCTGTTGAAAAGGTGCCTGGACAAATCTGTGTTCTTCTATCAAGTACTTTTGTGTGTGTGCTTCTTCCTCACAAGAGCTCAGGATTTTACCATATTCAATCTGTACTTACGTATTCACTCATCTTATTTTTTGACTGTGTTGGAATTAATATTCAAGATACCAGTTGTCATTGGAGAAATTTTTCTGACATACTTATTATTGGGTTTTCTTCTATACTTAATCATTCATTGACCTCTGCTCATTGTATTTGAGAATACTTATTTAAATTTTATCAGAACTGCTCTTGATTGCAGGAATTTGGAAAGGAGATTGTGGGGGAATGAGCATGCCTAGATGAAATTTAATTATAGTGCTTTTTTTAAATACTGTGACTTCATATCTTTTTGAGGAGTGACTATAACCCAGGATATTGTCCAAATACCTTTGCTTCCTCTTATCAAGCTAACCCAAGAAGATGGGACAGAATGCAGGCCATTCCTCTGACGTCTATGATTAATTATTTTAACAGATAGTTGGGATATCATTCAGGCACTTTGTTCCATTGTGTACAGCAAGTCTTCTTCAAGGCTTTGTGTCACCCAATGCTGTAGTCAGCCTCATTGTAACTGCTTTATATCTTTTGAAAAAATGTGTCTTTTAATCTGTAGTTCACCAGTACAGACACTATGTTATAGATGATCACTTGAACATCACGGGGTTTGTAGACTTTCTGTGTGTGTCATTCTTGGAAGGCCCTGAAAACACTTTGCTTTCATTTTTCTAATGTTGTTGAGATTAAATATTTCTTTGAAAATTGATTTTCTTCTCGTTCAAGGAACTTAGGAAATAAACCAAATGTTTCATGAGTTTGTCATCTTATATCCACTCTCCTTATTGATCTTATCACATTTTGCCATGTATTCACTATAATTTGACATTAGAGTCATGGATTTTAGAAGGGATATATAAAGACTTCCTCTATCAGGAAAACAAAACAATTCTGAAACCTCATATGTTGATCCAGACTTGTAATCTCAATGCTCTGAGATGGAGACAGAGAGATCACAACTTCATGCATACCTGGGTTACAGAGGAAGACTCTGTCTCAAGAAAACTACAACAGAAGACATCACTGCAAGAAATCACCCTGACTTTACCTCTTTCTCCTCCTCTCCCTCCTCCATCCCCCCTCCTTCTCCTCTTCTTCACCCCTACCATGGCTCCTCTTTCATCTCTTCCCTCTTGCCCTGCCCTCCTTCTCCTCTTCTTCCTCTTCTCTTAGAATATCATATCAGTCCACCATTTCTAAGGGAATTGGACTACGTTGGTTCTGGGCAAATTATTATGTTCTTTTGAATTTCTCTAAAAGTCTGAAACTAGAAGAAAGTCAATGATGCAAAGTAAAAAGGGAGGAAAAATGCTTTACAGTTTCTCAGCATTTCCTGCCATTCAATGGCATGTCAAACTGATATTTAAAATGATGGGTTTGATAGCCTATATTTTAGCTATAGACAGTCTGATGATAAGCATGGCATTTTAGGGAACTCCAGCGAGGCACTGTAGGAAATTAGAGGACTACCGCAGGACTTGAGATGTATTCCTACCAGTCCCTCTTACTTCCCACTATAGATATAAGGTTTTTAGTGATCTTCATTTTACTTAGTCTGACACTGCACAGTGAATTGGTGAACCGAATTTTCACATTTTACAATCTGTTTTTCTACTGTTCTTCATTCACTAACTAATCCATCTGGAACTGTATCTAAGCCACTTGCCAAAATCCTCCTTCTCCTTAATGATGCTCCGACCTACCTCTGAGTTTTCATTTCCTCCCACTCGCCTCAAGTAGAGAACTAGCCTCCTCCTTGCCGCTCTCAAACCCACCTTCTCCCACGGGAGAAAATAGCTACAGGATTCTTTTTCTTCAACCAGCAATTCAGTAACAGAAAAATGAATTTTCATGTCTCTCTGTCAAGTGTCAAAAAGTCCTGTTTTTAAACGGAAAACACCATTTCCTCTTTTAACCATTTGACCATTCATTCCCTCAAATGCATCCTCTCAAATGCTTGATATAATTTTATCTAAATCATTCTTACAACCCTATGGCCATAAATATATGCCAGTCACATAATATCATCAAAAGCCATCTCCATGTGATAACTAATGGGAAAGCACCGTACCCCGTGGTCCTTACTTCTTTTTAAACATACTCCTGAGAATTTCTCAGGCATACTCGCATCACTCAGCTTCATGCTAGTGAAGGAGATGCCTGACACAGGCTCCCTTGAAGTCAACAGAGGTTTGCTGATCTTACAGTTTGGAGGCTTAAACTTCACATCAAAAAGATAAGATAGATGCTGATGAGACTTATACCATGTAGGATTATCTGTAATAAAATTTGCTGTCAGGTCATATATATGTGACTCATAAATGTGTTATTAATCTTTACTTCATAATTTGCCTGTTTTCCAAATTAGTATTTCAAAGCAAACGCTAAAATCCCTCCAAAAGGAATGTACATAGGAATTTATGGTGGAATGTCTTCACATGAGACCATTAGCTCCACTGTGAAATCCCTCTGTGTCTGGTAACACTTCCTGCTTTAAAAGGTATTTTCATAAGACATTAGTTTAGCCACAGTGATTTTCTGTTGAATGATAAATGGCCAGCATTTGTAATTTTTACATTTAAGGGCTATGATTTCATTATTTTGTAATCTACTTTTCTTTTCTTTTTCAGCCTTGACTGACAACTTTGAGCTCTAGTTGGATCATTCTGTTAACTTACATTTGAACTTTTACTGAAGGATTTGACTTTAATTTTAGCATTGTTCAGTTTCCTACTTTCCTAAGTATGGTTCAAATTTAATTTTTATATTTTCAATTTTTTTCTTACCTTCTATTGGTTTGTTAGCTACATATTCCTTAATTACTCTATGGTTTTCTTTTTCCTTATTTCTAATTAATACATATGCCACCGCCCATAAGTACTAACATCTTAATGAGTTTTCCTTAGTTCAGCTCTCATCTGTCTTCACTGTTTCTGGAAGGTATTTTAAATCTGCAATATTTTATATTGCACACGGTAAATCAACATTTGCAGACAATGTCCACTTAGATTTACTCTTACATACAACCTTTTGATTTTTCCATTCCTAGTTACAGTACACTCTGCTTTACTCTAAGTAGAATGCTCATTTCTTGCTAGTACATATTCTCCTGAGATGTTATTTTGCCTGCAGCTGAGAACTTTACTTACCGACTTGTAGGTTTACCACTAGTACTTACAGCACTCAGAAAGAACATCGATGGCAGGAGCTGAGAGGACCTCAGCAGGCGCTCTGTTTGTAGAAGACCCAAGCGTGGTTCTCACACCCACTTCAAGTGCCTCACAACTGCCTCTAACTTCACCTCTAGACGACCTGATGCCCTCTTTTGGCTTCCCCAGGCAATGCATTCTCCTGCACTAATTCATACACAACAACACACATGCACATATAAGTAAAAAAAAAAGAATAAAATCTTAAAAAACTCATTACACTGGTTTTTGACTATTAAAAATTACTGCTGCTTTTATGAGCATAACACAGATTTTTTTTCTGATTGTTTGTAAAATAATCACTGAAGTTTCAGATTTTCAAGATTTTTCTATCCAGTAATTATTTATATTGTTTATTACCTGTAGCACAGTTGGCATTTATAATATTTAATACTTAATTTCCAAGATTACATTTTTTTTGTAGTGTTAATACTGTTTTTTTTAATTTATTTTAATTTATTTTGCAATACAATTCAGTTCTACATATCAGCCACAGATTCCCTTGTTCTCCCCCCTCCCGTCCCCCTCACCTTCCCCCCAACCCCCCCTCCCATTCCCATCTCCTCCAGGGCAAAGCCTTCCCCACAGACTGAGGTCAACCTGGTAGACTCAGTCCAGGTAGGTCTAGTCCCCTCCTCCCAGGCCGAGCCAAACAATCCTGCATAGGCCCCAGGTTTCAAACAGCCAACTCATGCAATGAGCACAAGATCTGGTCCCACACAGATCAAGCCAATCAACTGTCTCACCCATTCAGAGGGCCTGATCCAGTGGGGACCCCTCAGCCATTGGTTCATAGTTCATGTGTTTCCATTCATTTGGCTATTTGTCCCTGTGCTTTATCCAACCTTGGTCTCAACAATTCTCGCTCATATAAACCCTCCTCATTCTCGCTAATTGGACTCCCAGAGATCCACCCGGGGCCTAGTCATGGATCTCTGCATTCAGATCCCTCAGTAGTTGGATGAGGTTTCTAGCACAACAATTAGGGTGTTTGGCCATCCCATCACCAGAGTAGGTCAGATCGGGCTGTCTCTCGACCATTGCCAGCAGTCTGTTGTGTGGGTATCTTTGTGGATTTCTGTGGGCCTCTCCACACCATAAGAGCACTTGTTCAGCTATGTTCATATCAGCATTGTTTGTAATAGCCAGAACATGGAAACAACCTAGATGCTCTTCAACTGAAGAATGGATAAACAAAATGTGGTACATATACACAATGGAATACTACTCAGCAGAGAAAAACAATGGCATCATGAGGTTTGCAGACAAATGGATGGATCTAGAAAAAATCATCCTGAGTGAGGTAACCCAGACTCAGAAAGACAAACATGGTATGTACTCACTCATAGCAGGATACTAGATGTGGAACAAGGATGACTTGTCTGCTACTCACATCACCAGGGAGGCTACCTGGAAAACAGGACCCCAAGAAAGACACGGGGATCGCCCAATGACAGAGAAATGGAATGAGATCTACATGAACAGCCTGGACATGAGTGGGGGTAATGAAGGGCAAGGGTCGAGGGAAAGAGAGCTTGGGGGAGCGGGAGATCCCAGCTGGATCAACAACAGAGAGGGAGAACAAGGAATAGGAGACCATGGTAAATGAAGACCACATGAGAATAGGAAGAAGCAAAGTGCTAGAGAGGCCAAGATTACATTTTTTATATTTAGAATTTATTTTGATCCTATTTTACAGATTCCTCCTATATAAAGAAAATTTTTAACCTTTTTTGAGAATATGAATATATTTATATTAAAAGTCATTCTGTCTATCTAGTTCAGTTGGTAGAGTCTGTTGATAGCCTATAGGAGGTCCTAGTTTTGAACCTTGAGCTTATAAACTGGTTGTGGTGGTGGAACCCTTGATTCCAGTCCCAGAGTTATACTTAGGAATGAGTTTAATATCAGGATAGGGTTTATGAGGGTAGGGAGGAGAGGAGGGAGGAGGAGGGAACAAACAAAGGAAGAAAGGAGGAAAAGGAAAACAGTCGTGTTTGGTGTGTCTAGTATCTATATCATTTCTCACTGTGTTTGCACAGCTGTTCATTTTTGTTTTTCATTTCATATACCAGATTGTATATGAAAATTAATTGATTAAATTATCTAGCAATGAGTTACAATATATGTTAGCTACATTGTTTTAATTTTAAAATTGTGAGGACCAATTTATTTCTAGTATGTTCTTAAAATTGAGAAGGAATTTTTAGATGGGTCTAATTTTCAAGGACCTTTGTTTCTTGATGAGAACTAAATTCTCCAATTTTTTGCTTATTGTATTAGGAGATTGAGTTTAAAAGATGTTTCAGTTATAACTCATCACCAACTATTTTTTATTTTAACAATATGACCCACATAAGCATACATTTTAAAAGTATGGAATCTTTTGAGGAGAATCTGTACAATGAATAGTAGTTGTTAGGTTTATTTTTTATTATCTGAATATTTTTCTAAAATTTATTTTTATTTTTCACTTATATGCATGTGTCTGTATGTGTACCTCATGGTGTGCAGGACTCACAGGGGACAGAAGAGGGTGCTGGAACCTCCTTGACCTGGAGTTGCAGGTAGTGGTGAGAGGCCCAACGTGAGTGCTGGGAACCAAACTCATGCCCCCTGAAAGAGCAACTCTAATTCATCATTCAAGCTGACATTATGTGATATTGTCTTAATCAGGGGAGATCTTGTCCATTCACATCTTGAGTTTGGGGCATAAAAATTCTGGTATTTTATTCTCAGAGCCCTGATTGATTAAAAAGAAAAACCCTGCCTTACGCTTCCTGATACCCTTTACACTCACTGATTTTAATTGTTAAATATCTGAGTTGGTAACTGCTGTGGCAAACGTAACACTTATTTACACGTAGTTTCTTCTTTCTGAGGTCTCACTGATTACCAACCGCTTATTGAATTGGTTGTCTTTCTGTTTCACATTTACTGTCTCAGCATCAGAGACAGGTACTCGGCTACAAGCAGAAGCAGAAATGTGTCAAGTGTACGACTGCTCAGGTTTTCATTCAGAGGCCGGATCACAGCTATAGTTTTCGCTTTTATTACCAACTTTGCTCTTCTGGTACATGACGATAGGTAAGCAAGAAGTCAGTCTGTGCTTCAGCTGCCTTACACGTGAGATGGACCCAAGTCACTCAACTGGAGAGGCCTGGGAGAAGCCACAAGTGCTAAGCAAGACCAGGCCCCTGGAAAACACATGCAAATGACAAATGAGCTCATGTCCATTCTGAAGAAATCCATCTGCTCCCTGAAAAGGCAGAGATACCCTGTTATATTAAACCAACTCTTGCCAATGTGTAAACATGGAAACCTAACCTTTCTCTAAGCATCAAAGATCCCTAACCTATTTTCTTTTTTAAATGAGACTTTTTATTTCTTTTAGTTAAGAAGTTTTCATATAATGTGTTTTGATCATTTTTCGTCTCTCTCAACACTTCCAAGCTCCTCTTCTCTACCCATCTAACTTCATGTTTTCTCTTTTGCTCTCTCTTTCTCTCTCAAAAAAAAAAAAAGAAAAAAAACAAACCCAGGAACAAAAAGTGAAAATCAAAACAAACAAACAAAAAACCCAAAAGAGAATTAAGATAAAATGAAAGGCTCAAACAAATCAAAACAAAACAAATTCACAAAAATAGCAATGCGCTCATTTTGTGTTGGCAACTACTCCTGGGAATGAGGCCTGCCCTGCAGTATGGCTGATATACACCCAATAACACTCCATTGGAGAAGACTGATTTTCCTCTTGCCAGTAGGTATCAATTGGAAATATTTCTTGATTGGGAGTGTGAACCCAAGTCTCCTTGTTTATCTCAGTGCTGGAACCCCATCTAGCCTGAACCTGCTCAGGTCTTGTGAGTGCACCCGTGCGTCAGTCCCATAGTGTCTGAAAGGTATTGTTTCCTTGGAGTCATTTGTGACCTATGGCTGTTACCGCTTTTCTGCCTCCTCTTCTGCATAGATTTCTGAACTTGGGGGGTAGGGGTGACGAAGACATCCCATTTAGGACTGAGAACTCCAAATTCTCTTGCTCTCTGCACAATATCCAGTTGTGAGACTCTGTGCTAATTCCTATCTACCCGAGATGTTTCTCTGATGAAGGTTGAGCAGGCACTGATCTCTGTATATAACAGTATGCCATTAAGAGTCATTTTATTGTCCAGTGGTGGTGGCGCATGCCTTTAATCCCAGTACTCGGGAGGCAGAGGCAGGCGGATCTCTGTGAGTTCGAGGCCAGCCTAGAAAGGCACAAAGCTACACAGAGAAACCCAGTTTCCAAAAACAAACAAACAAACAAAGAGTCATTTTATTGCTATGCTTCTTTAGCAGAATAATATTTATAAGAAAAATCTGTTCATTAATTGCTAGACATTGAATAAGCTGGGTCTGTAGCTGCTCTTTTCAGGGTCTGGATTCTTTTCTCTACAGTACTATCTACTATGTCAATTCTTCTCAAAACTTCTTTAATATTATCTGAAGCAACCAAACTCCATGCAAGCACCTTGCTGGGCTTACTTCACCCTGCTGTCTGTTTAACTTGTGATGTATCCTCTCTGAGCAAATTTCTCATGTCTCATAGAAAGGAAGGTTGCTTAATCTTGCTAATGTTCCTGTGAGCAGACTCCTGAGCATATAGTTGGTGTTTCATAATCACTTACTGCTTTTAATTGAGGCAGGAGTTGAAAAATGAAATTGAAAGAATAGTTTTTCTTTGAAGTTTAAAAAGGTAGAGATGTGGGATCTACTGTTCTAAAGATGTTGCTTTCAAGACAAGGATTCATCTCTTCTTTAGATCACACAACAATGCACAATATCATCCAATAAAATAGGTCATTTATTTTATATATTTCAAAGATAGACTCCTTCTAAATTACATATTTACTAATTTCAGAGAGCAATTCTGGCTTGTTATAGGAAATCTCAGCCTCTGCCAACATAACAAGACCTGCTGCACTATAAAAACTGCATTAGCATCTTTTGTTACTTGAAAACAATTGATCTTTTAGTTTGGTTTTATGATTAAGGTTTCCAGGCCCTTCAGGATAAAAGATAACTGAGGGAAGGCATAAAACAAGAAAGCCTCCCGTTAAGGGGCTCTGGGGTGCCCTGGTCAATTAGACCCTCTCAAGACAAGGCCTGGCCTGTTAAACTAGGAGACACATCTGTAACAGACCTTTGTCTAGTTCCTGTCTCAGCTCTGTCTGGGCCAAGTTCTGACAAATACCATTTGTGTGCTGGGGCATCTTTCCTTACCGTCTAGACATGTGATGCCGTTTATGTCTTCTTTGCCTTAGCTTCCCCCCAAAGAGGATGGGTGGTTCAGCTTTCCCCTTGGGCTTCCTCTTTACTGAAGTACTTGGCTAAATGAAACTCTTACTCATGTGATGTAATGAGTAGGTAGACGTCTGAAATAGATTTTTCTCCCTAACTCCCAATGAATGCATTGGCCAAATATATTTTTTTTAAAAAATCACATTTTTATTCAAAGTGGTAAACCCAAGCCTCTCTTAGGGATAGATACACACAACACAATCAATGATTTAAATCTTTTAGGAACAGTGTTAAATTTGAATTGATAAACACTTACACAATAGAACCAATTTAACCTGATACAAAGTAGCTTAGTTCTAATAAAGAACACATGAAAGGAAGTACCATAACATTACAAAAAAAAAAATCCAGGCACAACTTCCTTTTTAAAAATAATATTTTATTAATTCTTTAGTAATTTCATGCAGCCTATTTTGATCTAATTCATGCCTATCTTCCAACTCACCCAAATCATCCCCACCTTCTTACATGTCTTAGTAACTTGCTACTTAGTTATTACTGTGATAAAACACCATGACCAAGACAACTTGAAGAAGAAAGCATTTATTAGGGACTTAAAACATAGTGGGGAGCTTGGCAGAAGGCAGGCAGGTATGGTACTGAAGTGCTAAAATAGTAGCAGAGCACTTACATCTGATCCAGAAGCAGAAGGCAGTAGTTGGAAGGTTTCTCCAGTCCACCCAGCCCGCAGTCCCATAGTCACTTATAAAATAATCACTCAGAGGCTTTATAAAATAATTATTAAAAAATAATCACACAAAGTGTATGATCTATGGCAGGCTTCTTTTTAGTTAGCTCTTATATCTTAAATTAACCCATTTCTATTAATCTATGTTTTGCCACATGTTCCATGGCTTTACCTGCATCCCATTACATGCTGCTGCTTAGGCGACTGGCTTGTGTCTCACCAGACTCTGCCTTTCTCTTTCCTGTCTCTCTCCTTTCCTGCCTGCATCTAAGCTGCCTTGCCATAGGCCAAAGCAGCTTAGTTATTAATCAATGGAAACAACATATATTCACAGCATACAGGAAGACATCCTCCAGCAGGAGGAAGAGATACAGAGACAGAGACAGAGAACTGGGAACAGAATGACTTGGGCTTTTGGAACCTCAAATCTCCCCCATTGTGACACATCATCTCCAACAAAGCCACACCTCCTACTCTTTTGTTAGTAGTTACACCAGCCGGGGACTAAGCTTTCAAATATATGAGCCTATGGGAGCTAGTTTCATTCCAACTTCATTCCCCAATTCCCTCGTGTGTGTGTGCGTGTGTGTGTGTGTGTGTGTGTGAGTGTGTGTGTGTGTGTGTGTGTGTGCGTGTGTGTGCGCGCGCGTGTGTGTGTGTGTGTGTGTGTGTGTGTGTGTGTGTGTGTGTGTGTGTGTGTGTGTGTGTGTGTTGGCCTATTGAATCGATTTTATGTTGTCCAACTGCTCCTCAGGGTGTGGCTTACCTTGGGGTGTGGTCAATACATCAGGTGTCGTACCATTAAAGAAACTGACTTTCCTTCTCCCAGCACCAAGAAAAAGCCAATACCTCCCCTGCTGGGGATGGAGCTTTGTGACCACTCTTCTCCTCTGTGCTCCAAACACAACTTTATTGTCATCAGTATTCCCAACCATCATGTCATAAAGCAACACACAGAAGGCTAGTCTTGTTTGGGTAAGTTCAGCTCAGGGAAACCTTTCCTTGGGTGGGCCTGTATAAGTTACTTTTTATCACTGTGACAAAACACCTGTGAAAAGAACTTACAATAGAAAGGGTTAACACTGGCTCACAGTTTGAAGATACAGTCCATCAGCATGTGGAAGGCACTGTAGCAGAATCAGCTGTGGTGCTGGAAAGATGAGGTCCCATTGGATGCACAGTCAGCAAATGAAGACAGATGAACACTGGTGCTGGACTAACTTTGCCTCCTTGTATTCAGTCTGGGATTCTAGCTCATGAATAATGCCACACCCACCTAGGGTATATTTTTTCCTCCTCAATTAAAGCTTCCTTGAAAAACTACCATAGACAAGTCTGTAGGTGACTGTAATATCTAGTCAAGTGGATAATTACTATTAACTACCAAAATTCCACCCCTTCTCTATTTGGAACCCGAGCATATCATTTTAAACCATAGCTTCCATAGACTCATGGCCATCGCATATTATGGAATGTATCTAGTTCATTTTCAGGAGTCCCCACAATTTTAACAGTTTCAAAATTGTTCAGATTCCCAGAGTCCAAACTCCCTTATGTGATTCAGTAAAATCTCTTAATTGTGAACCCCCACATAACAATAAAATGTTCGGGTTATAGCCTTTCAATATATTCAAGAATAAATAATCTCATTCCTAAAGTGGAGAATGCGGATACATCAAAGAAAGATCAGGACAGAACAAGACCAGATGTTAGTAGAGCAAACAACGAATTCTGAAGTTTCATGTATGGTATCTTGGGTTCATTATGGAATCATCTGGGTTCAGTAGACTTGTATAGTCCCACTTTCCAGGTCTGCTATCTGCAAAACAAGTAGCCTCTCTCTTGGGGCAGCTCCAATTTATACTTATCACTGCCCATGGCCATCATAAGCTCCATCTTCACAGATTCATATAGTAGTTTGTTGGGGGTCTCATTATAAGGAATCTTATCCCACCACACATTGCATAGCCTCAGGGACTTTCTGGAACACTGATGAAAACCTCAGGATTCTTTAACGTTTACATTTTGCATGCATGCCAAACCAGTACTGTTGGGAGATTTTTGCTGGCTGGTAGAGGGTGCAGTCTGCAATAGCCTAGCAGCTTTCTCTCTGAGCTAGGCAATGTGGAAACTCCCTTCCTCCAGCAAAGCTTCCTGCTCTTTACCTAGCCTTATGTGGAAGATGTCCCTGGGCCTGGAGGACTGACCTTGTCTGAAAGCTGTCTGTAAACCAGATGCCTGATTTATCTTTAGCTTGAACCCTGACATAGATCCCTGCTATAAGGCTCTCTTGCTGCAGCTACTCAGAGCTTTAGGATAGGAGCTTGCCTCTTAATGAAAATTGGGTGATGCCCCTGACACTGTCCCCAGCCTTTATTTCACTTTCTTCCCAGAGAGTTATCTCTGCCAACTAACAAGCCTAGGGCCCCTGCTCATTCACTTCCGCTCACTCACTTCTGCTCCCTCACCTCTCCCGGGAAAAGCTTGGAGCAAACCACACTGTATCCTGTAGATGACACTTCCAAGTCCTGCTGTGAACCTGTCTTATACTCTGATCCCTTTCTACCACAGCTATAGTTGGTCTTTCTCTGACTTGGTGGCAGAACATGGAAGAATACTCCGTAGTGGTTTTTTTTTTTTTTTTTTTTAGCAAGGAGCATGTTAAATGTTATTCTCAATTCAGGTACTCTAATTTCAAATGAATTTGCATTTTGACATATTAGAACATTTGGTATGTGTGGTCTTTCCATCAGGATACCTTTCCTAGTGAGAAGTACTAAGTTGACTTTATGTGTGTGTGTGTGTGTGTGTGTGTGTGTGGTGCAAGCATTTGAGTATAGACGTGCACACCCATATGCACGCCTTCAGAGTTCAGAGCTCCTGTTAATCCACTTTACTCTCTTGAGACAGAGTCTCTCATTGAAACAGAAACTTTCTATTCCCTGAGGGTGACTGTCTAGCAAGCTCTTGGTATCTGTTTGTTATTGGTGGTATCTGTTTGTTATTGGTGGTATCTGTTTGTTATTGGTGGTATCTGTTTGTTATTGGTATCCAATACTGGGGTTAAAACCACACACAGCAATGGCCAGACTGTTACCTGTAGATATAATTCTGAACGGTTTTATTAAATAAGAAATGCAGAGCCAAATGCAGAGTTAAAAGCCCAGAGATCAGAGAGCAGTAGCTAGGAGGTGAGACCAAGACCGCCTTCTTACCCCTCACTGTCGCTGTCGTCCTTCCCCTGAGAGAGAGACCTTCTTCCTGTGTGTCTGTCTTTTTATTGGCTTTATGTTCTGTCTTCTCATTGGTTGTAAACCCAACCACATGACCTCTTCATCACTGCCTGTCTATGCAGACCTCCAGGTCTCTATGGTTGGTATTGAAATTAAAAGTGTGTGTCTCCATGCTGGTGGTGTCCTTGAACACACAGAGATCTGCCTGTCATGTGATCGGGATTAAGGGCATGTGCTACCACTGCCAGACTTCTGCTAAATGGCTTGCTATTAGCTCTGACTCCCAGGCACTTTTATTTATTAACATACAAATAAAATCACATTTCAGCACAAATAAAATATCACCATCATTGCCTATGTTTTGGGGATTTGAATTCAGGCCTTTATACTTACAAAGCAAGTTCCATTATGTCCTGAACCATCACCCCAGGCCCAGTGTCCACCAGTTGATCTTTTTTGTTTGTTTGTTTGTTTATTGATTTTTTTGTTTGTTTTTCGAGACAGGGTTTCTCTGTGTAGCCCTAGCTGTCCCAGAACTCTATCTATAGACCAGACTAAACTTGAACTCAGAGATATGTCTGCCTCTGCCTCCCAAAGTGCTGGTATTAAAGATGTGCACCACCACCACTCAGCCATATTTTCTCCTCTACCCCTATCCACAAATTTAAATATCTTCATACTCCATTCCTAAGCAATGTTCAGTGTCCACAACTGTCTCCTCTCTCATTAGACCTGCCTGAGAATAGTGAGCATCCTAGATACATTTGCTGTCCTAAAATTGCATCCACTAGATGAATGTCTCCATTACTTTGGAATTTGGCCCCACTCAAGTATTCAAAAGATGGGGAGAATAATCAGATTCTTTTCCAAATAGAATAAAAATGACTTGTAGCCCAGTTCCCAGTGAGTCCTTGCTCAATCAGTCCTTGGCACCTCATAATTCACAACTCCATTCTGAATTTCTCTTGGAATTTTGGTCTTCTAAACTCCCATTAAAAGGTCCAATTATGCTCTGCTGATAGACTTCCAATGCTTCACTGGTCCATAGCACCAAATTCTTCCTTATTCTTCCAAAGTTCCAAAAGCCCAAGAATCACATGGTCAAGTATCTCATAGCAATAATCCTACTCTTGGTAGAAATTTTCTATATTAGTTATATATCTCATTGATATGCCTTCTAGATGAGTCTAAAATTAGTCGATTTAAAAGTGACAATTGTCCAAAACAAAGTCGCTTTATATTTTGTACCTGGTTAGTCAGGTACCCATTCCAAATATGTATGATTCCTCCAATTCTCCAAAGCAGTGGCATCTCAGCAATTCCTTCTACTTAATGTTTGGTAACAAGTATTTAGATACCATTCATACATTCGGCCAATTCCCATTTATAATAGCTTCAGTATAAACAAATACCTAATCATTAATTAACTTAAAAGGGTCATTGACCAACAAATAAACTCTCCTGTGTTTTGAAGGCAAAGGAAAGACCGCAAACCAGCCATTAATCCCAACTTTTAATAATTACATAATTTACAAAAAATTACAGATTAGTCAATATCATTTAGGAAAGCATTTATTTATTGCTTGCAATAACTTGGATTTAATTTAGCAGTGAATTCAAGAATTTTCTTTCCCTGATTCAGTAACTTAAGTTTATATTATATATATATTTGTATGTATATGTATATTTTATACATATGTACATATATTTAGTATGTGTATATGTACATAATTTGTATGTCCATATGCTTTGTATACACATTTGATTTATGTATACATATATGATTATATATGTATATATAATTTTGAAACTCTGTTCTTATTGAAAATCTATGGCAATCATTTACACTGGAATTAACTTTTAGCAGATACCAGCATAAAAAATATTTTGATAGCATATAAGCTGATGCATATGGGTATGGCTATTTATATATTAATGTTTAATATTTTTGCCAAATATCATCATAAGGAAGAAAAGATATTTTTGTCTCAATTATTGAGTAATAAGCAATCATGTAAAATGTAGTAAAATTATGGACTTCATTTTCTTTAAGCATAGCAATGTTATTGGTCAAAAACATTGTTAAAATAAAAATATTTCAATATTAAAAACACTTTAATATGTTTGAATAAGATGTCCACTAATTTTATGAATAAAATATTAAAAAAATTAAAAAATCAAATTCACTATCTGATAAAATATTTATGATTTGCTATAAAAATTATGTATATATTCACTATTTTTACACAACTTTTTTCTCTTATTGTTTTTGAGATTATAATATAATTACAACTCCTTTCCTTTTCCTCCCTCCCAACCCATTCATAATGATAAATTTTACTTCTAATTTTTTCTTTTATTGAAAATAGATTTTTCATATAATATATCCTGATTACAGTTTCCTTTCCTTCTACACCTCCAAGTTGTTCCCCAAATCCCCTCCCATCCTCCTGTGGGGATCACCCCTTTCCATCTCAGAATAATATAAATTGGCTTCCCAAGGAGAGAAGTGAATATAATACATAATAAGGTAAAACAAAAGCAAACACAGCATGGTATGACAACACAGAAGTGGAAGAGCCCAAGAGAGAGATGTGGAAGGGAGAACCATTTGTTCACACGCTTGGGAATCCTGAAAAAAAAACCAAAACCAGAAGCCATAATATATACTCAAAGATCATGCAGGTAGGAGAGAGAGAGAGAGAGAGAGAGAGAGAGAGAGAGAGAGAGAGAGAGAGAGAGAGGGAGGGAGGGAGGGAGGGAGGGAGGGAGGGAGGGAGGGAGGGAGGAACAGAGACAGAGATAGAGACAGAGAATATGGAACATAGAGAAAGAAGAGAGAGAGAGAGAGAGAGAGAGAGAGAGAGAGAGAGAGAGAGAGAGAGAGAGAGAGAATATGGAACACTGCATTAATTTAAACATTATCCTTTCTCAGGGGCCATGCTAATCTCTGTATCATTTCAATTTTATTATATGTGCTGGCGAAGTGAGCACTTCACTGCCTATTTTGAATCTCCAAGAAAGTGTCTCTATAGTCAAGTCTTATGTTTTTATAAACCTTTGAATATTCTACATATTTGAAGAAATCCTTCTTTAAGTTTTACTAGTATGGGGTTGAAACTGTTCTGCTGGAAGGATCTACAGAAAAGGCAATTATATTGCCAGGCTCCTAAGCATATTAAAGATTCTACTTAAGAGAGGCCCATGGCTACTTTGATTTTACAAATTTCACTAGGTAATAATTTCCCTGCCATCAGCGTTAATGAAAATTCAGGAAATGTCAGACTTCAGAGAATATAAAATCTTACAGAAGAACATTTTATAAAAGTCCAGGAAACATCCCAAGTGACACATCAGCCTTTCTTTATACACATGGCAGGGAGTGCCGGAAAGCAAGGAATGAGGGAAAAACTGGATTTGAATTTTTCTAGAGGTGTATTTTAATCCTCCAATGCCCCGGACACGGGCCAATCTAATTAATTAACCAACGCTTCCCACATGTTCTGTAAGAATGCCATGCATGCTAGACCTCATACATGATGCCATAACGGAAAAGGAGACTGGAAAGTGTGGACAGGAGGCAAGGGTGAAACTTGCCAACTTCTTCATCCACAGTGCTGTGGGTGTCCATCCATGATCTTGCCACAGCCCCCTTCCAGAAGGTGCTGAGCACTCTTTAGGGACCTGAAGTCTCAGTGTGTGATTCAATAAGACTAACATCTATGAAGGTGGTTGGAATGGTAAGTTAAAATGTTACCTACAGAATTGAGAAAAGGAGATACCTGGACGATATACATTGAATCCCCATCTTTAAGAAATGCAAGTCTCTCTTAGCTACTGAGAGAACTTTTCTTTTTTCGACTCACCAGCTTTGGTAATTTTTTGGGATCATATTGGGAAAAACACATATTTTTCATGATACTTCTGTGTCACTGGAACCATAGTGTGCCTTCAAACAGATAATGCAAATTCTGGATAGCACATAGGTTGAAGGAGTTAAAAGGAAAAGGTCTTTGCATGGTTCATCCGCTGGAAGTCTGTACAATCATTCCTGTCATTGCTAGATCCCATAACATGGCAAGAAATTTCTGTTCCATGACCTGTGGCTCTGAACAATGAGCTGGGTGGATACCACTTTCTCTTCCAGTTTTCAAATTATCTTCAAAACTCCAGGCTCCAAATAAATAGACTGTGAATCACAGCCATGGAAGACTCCTCTCTGGGGGCACCCTGCCTTTCTTCACTAAGAAGTCATGGTTGTGTCAACTAAATATAAAAATAGATCTTTTAAAAGTTCATTTCCTGCATATTTTTGTGATCTAAACTAGTTTTTGCTGGCTTTTCTGTCATCATAAAATTCCTCATTGCGCCAGTATGTGCATTAAAATGTATAGTCAGATTAAACATGTAAATATACAGTCTGCAAGCAAATAAGGAGTGCAATAGCCCAAGAATGGGTTTTAAAAGTTGTTTTAAAATATACATTTCTGGGATAAGCTTAAATGTAAAGAGCTCCCTGACTGTGGGTTCAAATAGGAAAAAAATTCAAGGGTTGGGCAAAACATATTAAGGCAGATGGTTTGAAAAAAAATTAAATCACAACTAAAAAGCATCCAAGGAAGGTAGTTCTTGAATGTCTACCCTCAAGTCCAAGAGAGGAGATCTCTAGGGGTTTTCTGGGGAGAAGAAATGTGATTACAGCATTTTCCTGGCCCAAAAGCCTGGCCAAGAGGAAGTGAAGAGAACCCAGCCACAGGCCAAATCTCAGGCTCCAGTTCTGGCAATCCATCTGGATTGCCAGAACATCCTACACACCGGACAAGGGTGCTGAAGCCAGGACTACCCACATTCTCAGACTTCGAAAGACAGGAACCTCAAGGGGTACTTGATTTATGTGGAACAACTCGTTTGCCCAGATGCATTTAAAATGAAAACCTTTTCCAGTGCTCTCACCTGGGATTGAGGATCATGGAAAATGAGAGTGGAAGAAGCAGATTAAATTGCTCCTTAACAAGTACATCAGGACAACTGGAAATGAGCCTAAGCTCCAGATGACAATGATAGCCAACAGCTATTGAGCACTTACTGTTTGCTCCGTGGTGTAGTTTTCCATATAAAATTACTTTTCGAGCCTCACAGTTCTTACAACGCAAACACCATTATTTTACTGGGTTTTACAGGTAAGGAAGCCTGATTTTTAGGTAGTTAACTAAATAATTAACATGCTGTAAATATAGAACAAAGGGGCGGTAAATGAGAGACACAAAATTTAAACCCAGTTTGCCCCATTTACAGCTAAGTTTTTTTCCGTTGGTACGTCTTCTTTAATTTATTTTACTATTTCATTATTGTTGTTTATGTTGTTGTTACTGATACAGGGTTTCACAAATGCCAGGCTGACTACAAGTTCATTATGTAGCTGAGGATGACCGGAAGCATCCCGCTCTGTCTGCTACACTCGCTTGCAGAGGTATGGAATTACAGTCATTTCCCACCATGCTTAGTTTATGCTTGACTGGGGATTGATAACCAAGCACTCTATCAACTTAGCAGACCAAATTTTTAATTAGGGGGTTGGATGAATCAGCTACTATATGCAGGTAATTGTGAAGGAATAGATGCACTTAATATACATATGGTTTGTTTGTGTCTGTCTTTATTCATTAATACCACGGGCAAAGGATGTCAAAGACTATAACTTGGCTCTAGCACAGTGAGAGTACAGGCATGCAAGGTACATTTACACATTTATTCAGACTCTAAAGCCTGGAATTTCCATGAAGTTCCCATTTCCTTATCAATTGTTACTGATCTCATGAAGAAATAAAAGGATTTAAAGTTGAGTGATTATAATATATATTTGTTGTGATAGTGCTGTGTACATTCACATTCTCTTTAATACACTTCTCAATTCAGTGGTTAGCATAAAATATACATTCAATAAATATATTTAAAATAATGAGGTAGGTAGTATTTCTCCCATTTACAGATGTGACAACCAACTCTTAGAGAAAACTTCCCAAAGACCGCAAGACCTCATATAGGAATCAAATTTAGTTTTTCTAAGTTCAAATCCCATACATTTGGTAAAATATCAAAAGCCACAAATTACAAAATCATGTTGTTATAGAAATAAATAAAGTGAGTTGAAAGGGAATTACTCTTAGGGCAGGTCTTAAATAATGAGCAAAACCTATCACAGAACAAGAATTGATTGTATGTGGGGATGTAGAAGCTTATAGAGGAAAATATTGCTGGCCACTGCCTCCAAATTTGCTGATATTGGGGTGTGCATATATTTTTACAGCAGTGTTTGAGGGAGAGGTAAGTCTCAGCTGGAGACTAAGCTCCTGTGTTCTCTGTCCATGCTTGCTCCATATGTTAACTTTTGCTCATTCTGCTCACATTTACCAAATGAGAAGATTACTTCTGTATTAAGCAGTATACAACATATAGATTGTAGGATTCACATGCCACACATTCAAGCACCTATAAGACCTTGGTCATACATACATCCCTCCACACAAAGGGAAATTAACTAAGCCAACTTAATCAAATTCAAGCACCAAGTTTCTCCCAGAGAATGGACATGCCTTGGAGTAAACTCTTCTGTTCCTATGTTCTTTGACCTTAACAGCAGGTGTCAGTCCCAGATTTAGAAACTGACTATAAACATCAGAATAGAAAGTTAAAGATAGTAACTCAGAGAATTTCAGAAAAAAATGACTGACATTCTGCACACATTATGTTCCTTCCCTAGGCATTTTCCTACCCCAAGACACTAAGGAACTCTAAAAGTGTGCTTAGAAATTAAAGAGCCTAGTAGAGGTTTGGGGACTCTCACAGTTCTAAGAAGAGAAGACAATGTGTAGCTGTCTCAAATGAAAATCAGCCTGTGCATCCAAATAGAGCAAGAGGCCATGAAAGGAAAACCCAGATGTGTTCCTGGTCTGGCTGTAGTACTTATGGCCAGAGGCATATTCTTCAAAGCTTGGTTCAGCATATGCAAGGTTATGCATGTGCAAATATGCATGTGATATCTTCAAGGAGTTCTTCATAGCCCCATGACCTCATTCTTCTTGGACTTTGGAGCCTTCCTCCTGTGGTATCTATGCATGAGTCCCCAAGGAAACCCACCAGAAAGCTTCACCAAATCCCTGATTTTATAAATTAACTTTTTAAACAGTAGCTATAGTGTCCCAACCGCTTCTTACAATATAAGCAGATATGTGAAAAAAAAAAAAAACAAACAAAGAAGAAAAATAAAACTACATTTCATTAAAGCACTTACACTTTGGTAAACTATGATCCCCGCAAATACTGTATCACAGAGTTCAGGAACAAGCTAAGATTAAGACAGATCTGGATGGAAGGGATTTTTTTTTTTGTGTTCCATTTGTGAAGGTAAAATAAGGAAACTCGATCCTCTTAGAGGAAGATATTCTTAGACAGCATTGAGTGTTTTTCTAGATACTGTCCAAAATTCAACAAAAGTTTGCAGAGATTAGCAGATTAAATCCAATTTTATATAAAAATGTAAAAGTTATAAAAAATTACCATAGATCAGTTGGGCACGGTAGCATACATCTTTATTTTAGGACACAACAGGCAAGGAGAGGTAGGATCTCTCTGAGTTCAAGGCCAGCCTGGAGCTTCAGGCCAGCAGGTGTACACAGTGAGGCACTGTCTCAAAAACAAAAGAAAACAAAGAAATAATCATAAAGTCTTAAAGACGAACAAAGTTTAGAAGATATACTATAAAATATATAATCATATAAAAATCACATAAAATATTGTAAAACCACCATACTAAAATTAGTAACATTATATGTGAATGAACAATCAAATTTGACTGATGCAACATAAACAGACACACATCTGGTTTACAGCAAAATTATTAAGCAATATGTTTATTGATTAGCTTGCTTGTGATGAACAATAAAATCAGTTTCTATCTTTCATATACATGATACTTAACAGTTATATGCCAATAAAGCAAATAATACAGAATGGAAAGCATGGTCTTTTAGGGAACACGTACTACATCAAGTGAATTAATTATCTGTGGGAAAAGCGGCAGTTCATTTCTCATGCATGGAAGTCAGCCCTAAGGAAGAGCAGAACTAAAAAACAGAAGGTGAAAATGCAAACCTTAGAAGAGAAAGGCCAGACATCCCATTTGATAGAAAATGTTTATGTGACTCTTCCCATAAACTATTCACTAACATCATAAAATATAATCCAGAAAGAAAAGGATTGATAAGCTGAAGTATCAAAATTTGAAAAATTTTTGTTGATTTGAGACCTGCCATGAGAAGAGTGGAAAAGGAAGCCATGGGTTTGAAAGGACGTTGTCAATATATTACTTAGTGAAAGATATGTGCCCAGAATATATTCAGAGTTCCTGTGAATGAAGAAGAAAAGGATAACAGATTTTATTTGAGTGGTCAAACTTCAAGCTGAAACTTAGAAAAAGATGATTTCCAAAAGATACTGAATATACTTTAAAGTTTCTCAAACTTGGGGTTGGGGATTTAGCTCAGTGATAAAGTGCTTGCCTAGCAAGCACAAGGCCCTGGGTTCGGTCCTCAGCTCTGAAAAAAAAAAGTTTCTCAAACTTGCTGGTAATCAGGAACCGAAATAAAAACCACAAAGAAACAAGAATTAGGGATCACCAGAACCTGATCACAGAACCTCAATGTACATGGTGAGGAGTGTAACATTTTTAAATTTGTTCTTCTCTCATACAATACATCCGGATCACATTCTACCCTCCTTCCATCACCCCCCCCCCCCCCCGCACCCCCGCCACATCTCCCCTCTCTCCCAGATTTACTCATTCTCTGTTTCACTTCAGAAAAGAGCAGGCCTCCCAGAGATATCAACAAACATGGCGTAACAAGATTCATTAAGACTAGGCACAAACTCTCACATGAAGGCTGGACAAGGTAACCCAATAGGAGAAAAAGTGTCCCAAGAGCAGACAGAAAAAAAAAAGAGTCAGAGACACCCCACTCCCCCCACACTCCCACACTCCCACTGTCAGAAGTCTCACAAGAACACCAAGCTAACAAACATAACATATAAGCAGAGAACCCAGTGCAGACCGGTACAGGCTCCATGACTGAGGCTCTGAGACCTGCTTAGTTGATCCTGTGGGTTCTGTTTTCCATGGTGTCCTCAAAACCTCTGGCTCCTACAATCCTTCCTCCACATCTTCTGTGAGGTTCCCCTGAACTCAGCTTAGTGTTTGGCTCCGGGTCTGCCTCTCCTCCCATCAGCTGCTGGGTGAAGCCTCTCTGGTGACGATTGGTCTAGGTTCCAATCTATGAGTACAGCAGAATGTTATTAAGATATTCTATTTCATTGACTGGTTTGCTTGTTTGTTTGTTTAGCTAGTCATGTTTGGTTTTATCCTAGGTCTCTGGGCTGTCCAGTCTCTAGATCCTGGCCATCCAGGCAGTGTCAGGCATGGGCTCCTTCTCCTGGCATGGGCCTCAAGTTGGACCATTTATTGGTTGGCCACTGCCACAGGTTCTGCACCACCATTATCCCAGCACATCTTGCAGGCAGGGCAAATTGTAGGCCAAAGGTTTTGTGGCTGTGTTGGTGTCCCATTCCTACCACTAGAAACCTTGCCTGGTAACAGAAGATGGCCAGTTCAGGCTCGGGATCCCCCATTATTAGGAATCTTCACTAGGGTCACCTTCACATAGGTTCCAGAGAGTTTCCACTACAATAGGTTTCCACTTCACTCCCCCCCGCAATGCCCACAAGTTCCACCCATCTTTCCCAGCACTATTTTCCCCCATGTCTCACCCATTCCTGATTCCTCCTGTTCCCATCCCCAGTCCACTCACAAAATCTATTCCATTTCCCCTTCCCAGGGAGATCCATGCTTCCCACCCCCTGGACCCCTCCTTGTTACTTAGCCTTTCTGAGTCTGTGAATTTTTAGCATGATTTTCCTTTACTTAACAGCTAATATCCACTTATAAATGAATACATACCGTGTTTGTTTTTCTGTGTCTGAGTTACCTCACTCAGGATGATTTTTTTTTCTAGTTCCACTTGCCTGCAAATTTCATGAAATCATTTTTTTTAACATCTGAGTAATAGTCATTGTGTAAGTGTACCACATTTCCTTTATCCATTCCTCAGTTGAGGAACATCTAGGTTGTTTCCAGTTTCTGTCTTTTATCACTAAAGCCACAATGAACATAATTGACTAAGTGCTCTTGTGGTAGGATGGAGAGTCCTTTAGGTATATTCCCAAGAACAACATAGCTAGGACTTGAGGTAGATGATTCACAATTTTCAGAGTAACCACCATATTATTTCCACAGTGGCTGTTCAAGTTTGCACTCCCACCAGGAGTGGAGGAGTGTTCTTCCTGCTCCACATCCTCACCAGCATGAGCTGTCACTTGCGTTTTTTATCTTAGCCATTCTGTCAGGTATAAAATGGAATCCCAAAGTCATTTTGATCTGCATTTTTCTTGTTGGCTAAGGATGTTGAACATTTCTTTAAGTGTTTCTCCAATATTTGAGATTCCTTTATTGAGAAATCTCAGTTTAGATCTGTACCATTTTAATTGGATTTTTTTTTCGTTTGTTGATTTCTAGTTTCTTGAGGTCTTTATATATTCTGGATATTAACCTTTTGTCAGATGTAGAGTTATTAAAGATCTTTTACCATTCTGTAGGCTGCCAGTTTGTCCTTTTGATGGTGTCTTTTGCTTTAGAGAAGCTTTACAGTTTCATTAGGTCCCATTTACTAATTGCTGTTCTTAGTGCCTGTGTGATTGGCATTCTGTTTAGGAAGTAGTCTCCTGTGCCAAGGCATTCAAGGCTATTTCTCACTTCCTCTTCTATCAGGTTCAGTGTATTTGATTTTATGTTGAGGTCTTTGATCCATTTGAACTTGAGTTTTGTACAGAGTGATAAATGTGGATCTATTTGCTTTCTTTTACATGCAGACATCTAGTTAGAACAGCACCATTTGTTGAAGATGCTTCCTTTTTTCCATTGTGTATGTGGCTTCTTTGTCTAAAATCAGGTGTCTGTAGGTCTGTCTGGATCTTTGAGTCTGTTCCATTGACCAACATGTCTATTATTATGCCAATACCATGCTGTTTTTATTACTCTGTTGTACATCTTGAAATCAGTAATGGTGATACTTCTGGAAGTTCTTTCATTGTACAGGTTATTTTAGCTATCCTGGGATTTTTGTTTTTCCATCTGAAGTAGAGTATTTTCCTTTCAAGGTGTGTAAGGAATTGTGTTGGAATTTTGATTGGGATTGCATTGAATCTATAGATTGCTTTTGGCAAGACTGCCATTTTTATTATGTTAGCTCTATTGATCCATGAGATGGGGGATCTTTTCATCTTCTGATATCTTCCTCAATTTCTTTCTTCAAAGACTTGAAGTTTTATCTAACTATTTTGGAAAACTGACATTATCTACAAAGCTTAGTGTAATGGTGTCTTAACATTCTATCATGAGTCTGCCTTCCTAGCTGCTCATGCACACAAAAGCGAAGGTGTAAAAGTATTCAAAGCTCAATTATTCATGGCTGCAAATGGCCAAAAATATCCAAATATTATATATATATATAAAATTAAACATATATAAAATTATACACACACACACACACACACACACACACACACACACACACACACATATATATATATATGTATATATATATATGCGCAATGGGAGGAGGCATAGTAACAAAACAAGGGCAAATCTTGCTATACTCAAAAAATTAAAGGAGCCTCCCTAATAAGTGAAATGAGCAATGGAAGCCAAACATCAGTGAATTCCTTCATACTGAAATTGCGTTCAAGTTGTAATGCTTCATAATCAACAAGTAAATAAATGTAATTCATAAGAGTGAGGACACTGGTTACCATAAGCACACAAATCACTCAGATGTTTGGAACTAAGCAGATTTGACTTCATTTCACTCCCATGTGTACTGTTCTTCCATCTCATTAGTTACATAATTATGTTCCCTGAGAAAACATGCATTCGGTGATACACTTTATGCAAATTACATTTCAATTAGAATGTAAGAATGTACCTATAATGCATGTAATTGTTATACATCTTGTTACATAATTTTATTACATTTTGTATGGTTTTATTACATGAAACAGTTAATTCATCCTTTTTGATATTTCTACTACCGCTTCTCCAAATAGAGTTACATAAACTCACTTTGTTTCAGTTCAATCAGCAGCTCATGTCTCTCTGCTGCTACTTGATTTTTCCCAGCCATAGGAACCTAAGAGAAATCTGACTAGCTCTATTTCTGCGTATGTAAACCGTGAAGACTGGGATAAATCACTTCAACCTTTCACCTGATTGTCACTTCCTCCTACTGATGCCGCTCCTCTCCTCCTCACCTCTGACACTCATTCCTCCCTGGAGAAAATTCTGACAGCAACCTGAATTAGATAAGCAACACTCTGCTGAGATTTTAGTTTCTAACTTTCCTGTTATATCTTGTGATTTGCAAAAATGTTCCTCGTTTATTCTGATGGTTGTAAAATCCCATCCTGCAATTCTTACACTTTATATTTTATGTCTTCTATTTCTCCCTGTTGACGACCATATTAAATCTTATTTATTCCCCATGAAGTATACTACTTCAACTAGCTCTCTTGAAATGATTATTTTATAAATTTGGCGCACGCCTTTAATCCCAGCACTCGGGAGGCAGAGCCAGGCGGATCTCTGTGAGTTCGAGGCCAGCCTGGGCTACCAAGTGAGTTCCAGGACAGGCGCAAAGCTACACAGAGAAACCCTGTCTCGAAAAACCAAAAAAAAAAAAAAAAATAAAAATAAATTTTCCATATTCTCAAACTTTTTATTTTCCTGGGACTATTTTTTCATCCAATAAGGTGTTAAAATATTAAGAAGAAAGAAGGATTTGTATTTTGTAACACTAATTTGGCATGTCATCTCTTGAAGGAAACAAGTCTCTGGGAGTATATAATTCATCTATCTTAATGCCAAGTACGATTCTGCTGGGCAGGCTTGTGAAGATATTTGTTACTTCCTCACAAATTGAGCTCTAGTACCCGTCACTAAGAGGAACGTTGCTCTTATCTCATGGAATGATTTTTCCTGACAGTTTAAGAGAAATGGGTCCCTGCAGTGCTGGAAACTAATGCCACTAGTTCCCTTTAATCTAACCCTGTCATAACATCACTGTGCTGAAAATTCTTACTCACCCTGTGCCTATCATGGGTGACCTAGGGCATGCCTGGTTCTGATGTCGGCTAGGGAAGTGGCGCACCTCCCTTCCCTCACCTCCTTCTCAGCCTGTAGCATCTTTGGAATGTTCTTCCCAGAGATCTTTACAGTGTCTACTTCTTCATACATTTTAATTAATTCTTCAAATACCATCCACATGCTGAGATCACTATTCATTTTATCACTCCCTATACAACTCTGAATCAGCTCCTATTCCCTGGGCAGGGTGCTCATTGTCCTTATTTTTGGTAGAACTCTAAGCCTAACTCATATAAGATGTTTGATAAACATTATCTGAATGAGTACATATAAATAAAAATTGGAGTCAACAATAATGGTTAAAGAAACACTCCTAATTGAAAGCATAGATCCAGAGTAAACCCAAACTGAAGTTCTGAGGAACGGAATGATATACCGACCATAGAATAATACAACACAGCCTCACCAAGCACAGTGACTAACACCTACAATCCTCACAATTGAGATGATGAGGCAGAGGGTTTGAGAATTCCAGGCCAGCCTGGGCTACTTACTGACTTCCAAAACATCATGGGCTATTGTTTAATATCCTGTCTTTTATTTATTTTGACTTTAAAAGCATGAGGTATAATTAATTACAGTAGGGTGGATCTGAGTTTGCAGGCAAATTATTTTTATAAAATGTTACGATATGAAATTTAAAACTTCTAAATTCAGTCTGCGTTGAATACTAAGCCAGGCAATAAACAAGGAAGAAATGTTGTTATTTATCGATGTCTACTCTCATTATGAAAAGCAGTGCATCTGGGGACCAGGTGACTTCGGAATCCCGTTACAGACAATAACTCCTTAATCCCTTAATATAGGTGGAGACAGCCATCATTATCCCATTTAACAGACTTTAATAGTTGAGGCAGTAAAATTCAGTGCATTGTCTGAGGTTTCAACATCAATTTTAAAGTGTCATGTAGAATTTCAGTTTGTAGCTGCACATATGTCCTAAATTTGTTATACAATTTACTATATAACTTATATTATGAATCTAAACTTCACCATAGAGAAGTGTCACTACCAGACTGGGCACTCTCATTTCTCTCATATGATCATTCGATTACAGGAAGCCAGAAAGGCAGTGAATACAGTACTCCATCATATAAGGAGTTACCCCCCCCCCCCCATTCACTCCTTCAAACTGTGCTGCTCAGACATTGGTTCAGCCTCCGAAACAGCCTGGCATTGGGGGATTACGTGAATTCAGGCCTGAGTTAGAGTCTTTCCAGTAGTTCAGTGTATGGTAAACAGATAAAGAAGAGTGTGATGGCAAGACTGCAGAGAAGAGCAATCCCAGGCTTCCTGAAGACAGGTGGACCCTTTTCTGAATGCATGCATAAAGAGATAATATTATTATTAATTTCACCTTGCATTACAGCTCACAGCATTATATCTTCCTTTTTACTTATTTTTAAATTGCATATATTCTAAACCATTCCATTCATAGAAATTCAAACCCACCCCCTCCGACCAGTTACAGCTTCTAAGTTGTTAAAGGAGAACACAATTGTTAAAATGGAAAAGAGAAGCAGTTTTTACCATGGGCCCACCACAGTTTGGCTCGGTCCTTGCAGTCTCTGCTCTGGTGAGGATGAAGCCAGACCACACACTGAGGGTGAATTAAACCACTCCAAGTAGAAGAAACACTAATGGAAAAAGCCGAGTGGGTTTCCAAGTAGGGGGCGGAAGACAGGACAGCGCCCTCTCAGCACCGGTCTCACAAGGCTAGTCTCAGAGTCCAAGGCCTCAATGGGCAATCATTAGCTTGTCGCTTTCTGTGTTTGAGGAGCAGGACACATCTCTTCAGCTGCCTGTTGCTCTGGAGCTCCTCAGCCTGAGTGAATATGGGCTTTTAGAACCCCATTGCCCAATCCCCACTATTCCTATAAATTGAACTTGTCATTAACAAAATGAAAATGAGAACTTATAAGACAGTCTCTGCCTTTAACCACTACTCCATGATGAAAGAGAAATCTGGTTGGTCTCACAGTTTCCTAATTCATTAAGATTTAAATACATATTGATAAATCATAGCAAAGCCACAGTGGGTGTGGAGGAGGAATGAAAGTAAGTGAGAACAACTCAGAAAAACGTCTTGGACACTTTGTGGCAACATTCTCCATCTTGTTTCTTTCTGGACACTTAGGACAGAGCAGAGACGAGGAGAAAACACTGTCTTTGCAAGAGACAAATTACAGTTAGAAATACACAGATGTAGGGCTAAACTCTTGTGAGTGCTGCAAGAGAGGACACATCAGTATTCGGATGCACACAATGCACGGGCTCACTAAGGGTTCTCTGCAGCAATATGACAGAGGTGACATATACCGTGGGCAAATAAATCTCTGCGTGTCAGGGAGTTTGTCTGAGAAAGCAGAAAGCAGTTCCCCACACTCTAGCTCCACCAGACCTGAAGAGGCCAAGGTCATTTGGCCAGACATATACGTTTCCATGGCTCTTTTACAAATATTACGCAAGCTTCTGAAAATCTGAACCCAGTTTGACATTTAAGGAGTCCTGTGGGGCAGAGCACAAATGGGAACTTGGGAGAAGCTTTAAATCTAGTCGGCAGGAATAAACGAACTAGAGTAGAGACCAGAAACTGGGGGGAAGAAAACATATTTGTAAGTGCCGAGTCAAAAGGACAATATACAGAGTACGTACATCATTTTACAAAAGGTCCTACAAAGATTGGGTGTAATTATCCCCAACTTATTGATGCAGAAACTGAGACTCCCAAGAGTGAAGGATGTACTGACCGTGATAAATCTAGGCCATAAATTTTCTCGGATTGTCATGTAAGACCCCATGTATCTACACCCACCCACCACATTTTTCCATACAGAGTCATCTTTTCTGGAGAAATGCTATTTGGCTTTAGGAGTGGATAAAATGTATCATCAGAAATTCTATCTCTAATCTGTTTAAAAAAGAAACCATCCAGAAATTTTAGCCTGATTGGAAGTACCTGAAAAATAAACAGAGGCTTGCCTTGATACTGTGGCCTCGGTGACATCTTTTGCCTATGTCATCACATTGTCTCTTTTCTCTCGAGAGCAGATTGTGCTGCCTCTGCCCAGGTATAGTCCACATCCTCAGTGGAAGCCTGCTCGTCTCCAGGCAGACTGTGCATGGCAGGGAGGCAGACACCCCAGTCAGCTTAGCCATCTCTCAGTAGGATCCTTTTGTCATCTTTCTAACTCTTTGGCTCTGTAACATACACATAAGTTAACTATAAATGGACCATTTAAATTAGTATATAAATATAAATTTTGAGAGGAAAACGGGAAAGCTTTCTGAAATATGCAGCCCTTGCCGTGTTTGGCTGATAGAACGTCTTATAACTTTCATGTGTCCTTCTCTGATGGCTTGTCAAACAGACTACCAGTCTTTGGACTTATCTCAAATTTGTAACTTATGTTGATTTGCATATTTATTATATATTCTAGGTGCAAAATATGCATCAGACTATAGAAGCTTGTGACTTGCCTTTTCATTTTTAAATAACATCTTTTCTAAAGATTTTTTTATAATTTGATAACATTCATGTGAATTTTTTTAGTTCATCTTCATAGATTATAAAATTTTTATCTTTTGCATAGGTATTGACTTTTGATCCTATATATTTTTACATCTTTTAAAATTTTATTTTTACTCATGTGTAAGTGCATGTGTGTGTGTATGTGTGAGAGAGAGAGACAGAGAGACAGAGAGAGAGAGACAGAGAGAGTTGTGTGTGTGTATTTACATGCCATGTATGTGCAGGTGAATGTAGAGGTAAAAAGACGACATCAGATTCCCTGGAACTGGAGTAATAAGTAGTGGTGAGTGGCCAGTGTTGATGCTGAGACATGAATTCAGGTCCTCTGCAAGGTCAGCATATACTTTTAACCACTGATCCATCTCCCCAGGTCCTTCTATGCTTACTTATTCAAGCTGTGGCATTTTAACTATCATATTTAGATTCCTAATATTTTTTGTGTGAGAGAGTTCAGGATTGTTTCTTCACATACACATGTTTGGTTGTTCTATTTATGTTGTAGATGTCTATAGTTCACCTCTTCTTATACCTTTGACAAAAACAATCGTTTAGATGTGCATAGCTGTATTTCTAGAAAGCATGTCATACTCTACCCAATTTTATTCTAGTAAACATATTCTACTTATATAGTCTCACTACCATTATCACAATGCTACCACTACTGTATTGGATTAGATTATTAATTTAAATCCTAAGTTTTATTCAACTTTGACTTATTTCAAAATAAACACATTCTGCCTTTTGAATGTGCATATGCACTGTGCAATCAGCTTGGATATTTATAAACAAAAACTTCTTCCTATATAGCTTCCCCTACCTTCTTCTTGTGACCAAAATACTTTGAGATGTGATTTTTAGTCTGTATTAATTATGCAATATAATAGATTTGAATGTTGCCTATTAATATGTGTATACAATGTACTTTTATTACATTCAATGCCCCATTATCCTCTCTTGTCCATCCCTGCCCAAATTCTCTGGTCCCATTCTCCTCCTAAACAGTCCTCTCCTGCTTTAACATCCACTCTTGTTAATCCGTAATCTACATATGGGAGGAAACACATGATATTCAATTGTGTGAGTCTGGCTCATTCCATCTAACATGAGAATTTCCAGTTTCATCACTTTTCTCATAAATGACATAATCCTATTCTTTTTATGGCAGAATAATACCACACTGTGTATATATTCCTCACCAAATGTATACATTCATCCATTTATGAACATCTAGAATAATACCACATTGTGTATATAATCCTCACTGAATGTATACATTCATCCATTGTGATTCTATAATGTAGCTATCCTAAGTAGTACTTCAAAAAGCATGTACAAATGTGTGTAAATTATTCTCTAAAACAGAAGAAGAAGGAGATTTTTAAACCTCATTCTATGCACTGGGAAAGGACACACACAGCAACTAAACTATAGACCAGTTTCCTAAATGAATGTATACGCAAAAGTCTTTAGTAAAATCCTGTCAAAAAAAAGCTCAACAATATATAGAATAGATAATAAGCTATTGTTAAATTGTTTCCTTACAAGGATCAAAAGACAGCTCAATACCTACAAAAGAATGAACACAATAGAAAACACACCCTTCCTCAATGGATACAGAAAAAGCCTTTGACAAAACCCCAAATTCTCTATTTTCTCTAGGAAAATAAAGTCAGACCTTAATGTAAAGATGTAGTATAGCAATATGTGTATAATGTCTATAGCCAACATTATAGTAGATAGGGAGAAATGAAAGTGTGTCTGTAAAATCAGAAATGTAACAAAGGTGACTCTTTCGCCACTCTTTTCAATATACTGCTTGAGTTTATACCTTAAGCAACACTAATAGCAATAAAAGGGATACATATAGGAACAGATAAGTCAAGTTATCCCTGTTTGCAGATAATACTACTTAAAACATCCTAATAATCCTCCTGAAAGTTTTCAAAATTGACCCACTTTTCCAGCAAAGCGACACAGAGCTTTTTCTATATGTCAACTACAGACATGCTAAGAAATAAGAGCAATTCCATTACAATAGCTTTAAATAAAGTGAAATGAAATACCCAGAAATAAACTTAACCAAGAAAGTCAAAGCACTTTTATGATGAGAACTATAAAGTGCTGAAGAGAGAATCATAAAGGACCTAAAGACAGAAATTCTCCCATGTCATAGCCCAGCAGAATGACTTCTAAAAGGGCCACATTCTACAGATTCCATACAATCTCCATCAAAATTCGGATGGCATTCTTCACAGAACTATATAAAGCAATCCTGAAATTCATGTGGAAGCTCAAAAGACACCAGGCACTTAAAGCTGTCCTCAGCAAAAGGGACAATACTCAGAGGTATCCCGATATCTGAGTTCAAAGTGTGTTTCAGGGCCCACAGAACAAAAGCGAGGAGAGCTGGGCACAGAAGTCTGTCATTCTAAGAGTTGTAAGGACAAGGCTCTCCTGCTCCTTTTGGGCTCATGGTTCTTGTCCTGGACCCTGAATGCTGCTTTCCATGTCACTTTGGAGAATTTACAGTTTGCACTTGCTTGTCTGTCTTCTTAGGAATGACAAGTCTTTTTCTGCATGCTGTTTAGTATTGAGAAATTTGTTTCAAATATTTTTCCCACCTTTCTATGTACATCAAGAAGTCAATCCTTTTTATAGTGTTTATTATAATTGCAAGTTAATTTTGCATAATGTACTTCATTATGCGTTTTTCATACATGAGTGCAATGTGATTCGATTGTATGCACCCCATAACCCCTTCTTGTCTCCCTCAGATCCTGTCTCCCACAAGCAGTTTTCTTCCGGGAAGCCAACATTTTTTATTATTAGATTATTACAAAATAATCCAGGAAGTAAGAAAGCAGACATCCTGGTAAGCATTTTACATTAGCTTAGAAATGAATGTATATGTAGAGGCATTATTTGATACTAATTAGAATTTTCTCCATAGCTCACAACCTTCAGCTAGCTGAATGTGTAATTGGTCATATATATGCACTTATATGACTAATTTATATAAGAAGATATATGTATTCTTATATAAAAGTATATGAACTCTTTTATTTTAAAAAATTGGATTATTTGTCTTTTTTAAGTTGTAGGAAATATTTCACATTCTGAAAAACAGTCCTTGTCAGAAATATATACTAAGAATATTGTTTCCAATCTGTCTTGTCTTTTTACTTTTTTAATTGTGTCTTTTAAAGAAAATAAGTTCTAAGTTAAGCACGAATAGAACCTCTGTTAAACTAGAAAAGCACAGAGGAACTTTCCTGAGTTGTGTGAGATTGGTGTCTGCATTTCCCATGGTGTCTTAGTCTTCCTATATATCAATGTTAAACAGATTGAAAAGGAAATTATTGAAACAATCCCATTCATAATACCTACATACAAGCAAAATAAATAAATAAATAAATAAGACCCCTGGGGATCAAACTAACCAAGAAAACAGAAGACCATTCAAAAAAGGGTTAAGATTCTAAAGAAAGTAATTAAGCAAAACACTAGAAGACATCCCAAGCTGATGAACTGGAAAAATTAATATTGTGAAAACTTGAATCCTACAAAAAGCTATTCCAATCACAATCAAACAACAGTGTTAACAGACAAGGAGAAGCAAATAAAAAATGTATATGGAGGCACAAAAGAAATCCTGAACAAAAAGAATATAGTGAAAGATATTATCATACCACATTACAAACTATATTATAGAATCAAAGCAATAAAACCCTGCCTAATAATGGCACAAAACAGACATACTCATCAAAAGAATATAATTGAAGAACAGTTACTTGATTTTTGACAAAGATGTCAAAATGTATAGTGCAACAAAGATTGCATCTTCAACAAATAGTGCTGAGGAAACTGGACTCCAGTGTGCAGAGTAATGGTACTAGATCCCTATCTCTCACTGTGTACAAAACTCAACACCAAATGGATCAAACTTCTTCATAAGACCCGATGCCCAGAGAATACTAGAGAAAAAAATGAGAGCTTATGCTTCAATTTAGAGGCATGGTAAGGACCTTATGAATAAGATTCTGACAGAACAGGAAATGAAACTAATAATCAGCTAATGGGCTATCAGGAAAGTGAAAATCTCCACACAGCAAAGGAAAGTGTGAGTAAAAGAAGAGGCAGCCCACAGAGTGAGAGGAAACTTTGCCAGCTACTCATCCAGCAGAGGATTAAGTCTGTCTAGAGCATACAGAGAACTTAGAATAAATAAGTCAGTAAGTAAGAAAGTAAGTAAATAAATACATGGATAAATAAATAAACACTAAGAAAATAAACAACCCAGTTAATATTGGGCTATGGGACTATCAGAAAATTCTTAACAACAAGGAATGTAAATGACTAAGAAAGACTATAAAAGCATGCTCAACCTCCTAGCCAGGGGGAAATACAAGCTAAAACCATCTTAACATTCTACCTCACCCATGTCAGAATGCCCAACGTCAGGATTCAAACAACCAGCAGAAGTGGATGCGGTGAAAAGGAAACTCAAACGCTGTTGGTGAGAGTGGAAACTAATATGGCCACTTGGAAGTCAGTGTAGACATTTCTCAAAACACCAGAAATTGCCATACGATACAGCTATACCACTGCTGGCAGGTACTTCATGAACTACAGATTCTACAGAAATACTTCTACACTCCTACTTGTTGCTGTTTTATTCACATTACAAAGTAGAATCAACGTATATGTCTATCAACAAATGGATGCATAAAAAATGTGGTGCACATATACAATGGTGTATTAGTTAGCTATGAAGAAATTATATTCAAAGCAGACCATAGTGGCATATACCTTTAATTCCAGCACTCAGAAGGCAAAGACAGTTAGATCTCTGTGAGTCTGAGGCCAGCCTGGTCTACATAGAGAGTGAGACCCTGACTTAAAATAATAAAATTAATAATAATAATAATAAATAATATTATTAACAATGTTTCTATTTTAACCTACATGAACAATTAGTTAGTTACTACAAGTATTTGATTAAGTAGTTGACTCTTAGGAAAACACATGGCAGTTGAGTGTCTGGATATATATTTGCCCTGTCTTTTAGGATATCCATGTCCATGCTTAATTTGGAAAATCTTTATGTGATCACAGCTCCCAGACAAACAACCAGAAGACTACACTACTAGACACTCTGTTCTTACACAGGCTTACACACACACACGGGTTTACACACACACGGACTTACACACACCCTCAAGTGCACAAATGCACTTCATCGAAACTATTCTGAGCTTTGTGCATTGTAAAATGCAGAATGAATTCTAATTCTTTAGGTCAACAATTTATTTGGAAATGCAAGATTATACACATAAGTTATATACAAATAGAAACTGTTTTTAAGGATGAGTCATTTTGATCCTCCTCAAGATGATATAAGTAGCAAAGCACATGTGAAGCCCAACAAAGCCTGGTATATGAATTCCTATCATGATTTTCACTAACGTTATCTTCTAACTGAAAAGATGAACTGAACGGTGTGTGTCAAATATCTTTGTAAATGGAAGCTACTTGGTGAGTTAAGTATTGTCTATTAGTCTGTATAAAGGAGAGGGAAATTTAGCCTTGAAGAATGAGGAGAATTTCTATAAATAAATGCAAAGAGCTAGATAGGCTGTGGGTTAGCAAAAAGTTGACTATATTTAAAGTATACAGAAGGAGACAGGGGAAAAAAATTAATAAAGGAGTTTATTTGGAAAGTAGAGAAGGTTGTCAAGTTGCTGTGGAGTTGGGAATGAAAAAAGACCTTATAACAATGGTTCCATTCTTAAGGATTAGGAGTTATTGATAGGTTTTAAACAGGGGACAGGGCAAAATTCGTGTTTGTAGGAAGAATTACCTTGTAGTAGCCTGCAACATAGTTCAAAAATGGTTTTGACAAGACTACCTAAGTAGGTTGCTGTAATAATCCAGATGTGAGGTTATAAGGGGATAGTCCATAATGTTAGCTGAGGGAATATAAAGGGGAAGACAAATGCCAGAGACAGTCTGAAGAAGGGAACCACAGGCTAGGGTAAATATTTCATGTGAGGAATGGTGAAATTCTAAGCTACCTCAGGTTGCACGGAGCTTTACAAACTTCAGGCCCTGCACATAATAGCTGGCTCACAAAATACTATGACCCTGAGAATATAAATATTTGAAGAATATAAATAATGAAATAAATTATTTCATCTTATGCTACAGCATTGAAATTAGAATATGATCATGAAAATCCAGGAATCTAAGGTTTTAAGTTCATAAGTTATGAACACTGCTTTTCAAATAGTAATGTAAGGGATTTATTACGTTAAATCACAGTGAGATTGGCTTGTCTCTCTGTTTTATCTTAAAGGGAGAGTATAAATTGATGTTGAGTAAGATTTTGGACTTCTCTGGAAGTAGTTTCCATTAGGAAACAAAGAAGCTATAAACAATTTGCATTCAGACACTCTCTCCAGATAGGAAACATACTGAGCAGGGCCTGCTGGTACCTATTATCATCAAATCCACACCCAGGAGGGTGGCTGGTCTCTAACACCAAGATCAGGGCCTGAACAGAGCGTTGAGAAAAGATCATTGGAGATGGAGTTCAGGGTCAGTGTAGAAATGCATTCTACACTGTCGATTTTGACTAGGAAAGTATATGGTAAGCATTAGTCTCTCTCTCTCTGTCTCTCTCTCTCTCTGTCTCTCTCTCTCTCTGTCTCTCTCTCTCTGTCTCTCTCTCTCTCCCTTTGTGTGTGTGTGTCCATCCATCCCCTCTTTTATTCTCTCTCCTTCCCTTCGATTCTCTTTTCTCTTTCTATCTGTCTCTCTGTGTCTCACTCACTCTTTCTGACTCCTGTTCTCTCTTCCTTGTTCACTCTCTTATTCTCTCATTTTCTCATTCTCTGACTCCCCCTTATACAACTTCCATTCTGTTCTTCTTTTACTACAAAGACATCAAAGGTGGATTGGCTAATCTTTTGATTTTTGTCTACATGAGCAAGAGGCAGGATACTCTCCATATGCTCTCAATCTTAGTGGCCCTTAGGGGAACACATTAGTCACCTGCTATACCCACGAAAAAGTAAGAAATTACAAAAATTCCTCACTGATCCAATGAAAGACTTGATGATTCTTCCATCTTCCTGTTTACTTATAAAAACTGATAACTGGGGCAGCAACTAAAATCTGTTTAAGGAAACTAAGGTTTTAAGGCTTATGTAGCATATTATTAAAAGTCAACAAAGGGATTTGAGCCCTCAACTTCCATTTTTTCCTATTATTGTTGTGTATATACAGTGTGTGTGTGTGTGTGTGTGTGCGTGTGTGTGTGTGTGTGTGTGTGTGTGTGTGTGTGTGTGTGTGTGTGTGTGTGGTGTTTACAGCATGCATGTGGAGGTCAGAGGACAACTTTCCCAAGTGACTTCTCTCCTGGGTTCTCGAGGCTGGGCTCAGGTTGCCAGGTGTACAGAGTAAGCACTTTTATCTGCTGAGCCTCTCACGGGCCTGAACCCTAAACTTTTCATGTTTTATATTTTAGGTAAGATCAATAAGCACATATTTAAAAACCACTGAAGATTTTTAAGATGTTAGAAGCAAGGGCCCTTGTTTAGATTCAGCAGTTGTTTGTCGTTTATATCATGATCCTATCCAGCCATGTTTGTCTATTATCATCTGACACCAACAGACATCTTGGCTCTCTATCCTTAAAATAATGCCTTTACTAAGGCATTTAGTTATTTCAGAATGTGAGAGAACCACATATTTGTTTTCATATTTTGAAAGCTCTGACAAAATCCAGGGCAACTAAGAATGCTACCTAGCACCCATCATAAAAATAATAAGGAACAAAAGGTACTGAGAAACAAAATTCACCTAGAAAGCAAATATAGAGATAGCCATACAAAGTAAGTTCTTCAGCATGTGACACTTACACATACTAACATGGTCATTCTATGCACAATTCTCGTCCCCACCATTGCTTTCTAATCATGATTTTTTTCATAAGGAATTTAAGAAGGGAACCTTTTCTGAACAGTAGTGGTAGAATAGAGTAATAAAATGTTCATTGAGAAGGGAAATGTAAGAATTATTATTAATTAATGCCTGATAATTTTTATGCTCATTTATATCCACATCCACCTTGAGCTACCTACCATTAGACTTATCATAATAGATCAAGGTACAATTGTCTCTTGCATGAGCAATTTTATGGTCATTCTAAGGTTTACTATTAAATCCAAATAAATCCAAAGATACTAACTTCACTCACTTACACATTCCATGCATATTAAGACCCATGAACTATACTATAAGCTCTTAAGAGGCAGATATCAGGCAGGGTAGAGTATTATAAGATATTACTACAATAGAGGGAATAAATTTTAATCACAATACTAGAAGGAGAAAACAGTTAGAAGGATATTACATTTATCCAAGAAATGGTTGATGAAAGCACAGTTTAATAAAAGTATCCCTGGGATGGAGTGGGAAGTTCAGATTAAGCAAATACTTCAGTTTTAAACTGTCAGGAGTGTTAGATGATTGGGGGATGCTGGGGAGGGAAATTAATAGGTCCTAGAGGTGGTTAAATTTCTAAAACAGTGGTGCAATCAACAGAGATTGTGAACATGCAGAGAAGTCAGTGGAAAAATAGACTTTGCATTTGTTTAGTTATCAATGAGAAAAAGCCAAGTGGGGTTTGCAGGACACAGCTGTTAGGAAATCTTGCTGCTACTTATGAGAAGAATTAGTCTTACTAGATATCTCTCTCTCTCTCTCTCTCTCTCTCTCTCTCTCTCTCTCTCTCTCTCTCTCTGTGTGTGTGTGTGTGTGTGTGTGTGTGTTTCTCTCTCTGTCTCTGTCTCTGCCTCTCTCTCTCTGTCTCTGTCTCTCTGTCTCTCTGTCTCTGTCTCTCTCTCTCTCTCTCACACACACACACACACCTCATTAAATCTACCAGAGAAAGGACAGAGATCAGGAAATGCATGAACAGATAAGAAAAGAAGAAAAGCCAAGGGTTTTTAAAAACTTAGAGTTTAGCATAAGAAGCGAAGTATTCATAAATGAGATGGATAGAAACAGGACTGTGAAGGCCCAAAGCCCAAGAATCATTTCAGAACTGCCTATTCAAACAGGAGTGAACAGTTGCCAGTGGGATGGGAAAGAAGAGTCCATTACTGTTCATGAGAATGACTTATGCTGAATTATTTGGTTTAGGAAATTCAACAGTCAATTAGAAGGTAATGATAGGTTAGGAAGTTTGATCATTCTTTTGAAATATTTAAGTGAAAAGTGAACAATAAAAACATCAAGAATAGTATTAGCAGACTCTATATAAAAGATAAATAAATGATAGTTGCTTTTAAGATAGCTTTGGAGTCTTCCACCTTAATTACCATATGACTAAAACATGTGGAATAATATCTCTACAAGAATAATTTACCATATCGTAGGTCTAGAAAATTTAGTCTCAATTTGAAATACTGCATTGTGGAATGCAGCAGTAAACACCGGGTTATTGTAGTAGTGGGTTGGATTGGTTTTTGCAGCACACCTGGAGTTTCTGAGGACAATTTAACCGTAGACCATAAGCACTGGAGTTAATAAACAGAGTAGTACTTGGGAAAAGAATTAGACATACTTAAGTTCACATATGGGCTTCTCCAGGGAGAGTGGCAAGGGTTAAGTTCCCTTGAAAAAAATTATCTAAAAGTAAACGGTTGGGTTTTCATAGTAATAGAAAAAATTCATTGAAGAGACACTGAGGCAAAGGACTGCTCTAATAGCATGCCTCATGGCTTTTGCTCGCAGTTAGATAAATGATAGCCTGATCACATCTATCCTTTCTCCATCAGCATATAGATCCAGGAAGATTCTGAACAAGCTACCCAGAAGCCAGCAACTCAGGAAAATGTTGAACTCACGTTCTGTAATTTCAGCATTTCCCAAAGCAAGTTGACCCAATAATCTATATTTGGTTGTGATTCTTATTCCCAGATGTTGAAAACAGCTTCTTTGCTGGCAATGAGTCCTGTAGATGCATTTTCCCTAAGCTTTAAATAGCATGCTTGAGGGAATTGGTATTACCCAAGACATAAAAAGATTAATAAGGATTTAAAAATGAACAGCCCCACTAATTCCTTTAATGGATATGCGTCCAAATTGTCTCCTTGGTTGACATTATGATTGTTGTTTACTGTCACATTCCTAAGATATAACTCTCTTAAGTTTGTGCCCATAGGGTTTCAGACAAAACACAGTCCCATGGCTACAAGTCTTATTTCTTGGCACATCACAAGTAACCTTGCATAAGTATGTGTGAGACCTTGGAGAGCCTTCCTGCCTGACCCTAAAGTTTTCTGTTTTCTATGATTTTTTTTGAAAGACATCTGAATTTTATCTGTGTCTTTCTGACTTTTATTGAAAATGTTTGTTTTATTCAACATGAGAGAATTGAATTCTAGGCAAAGACCATAATGAGCTTTCTAACTCAAAGTGGGTATCAAGAGGTGGCCTGTCACATTTTCCTTTTGTTGTACTTTAAAAAAAATAGCAAATAAATCTCTTCAAGAGCAGTTCCCACTTCTGTTTTAAGTTTGTCCATCAAATTATTAAACATTCTGGGTTTTGACAACAGCCTAGTAAACATCCAGCAAAAGAGGCAAAATAAGACAGTTTATTTAACATTCTTCTTCTCCAACTGCTGATTAGGATAAATAGTTTAGATAAAAGTCCTGTCTGATGCAACAATCACAAAAAGAAATCATTTAGCAATTGGTAAAGTTAGTTTAGATTAAGCTAGAAATATTCTAAATGGAAAAAATTTGCACACTTGGGCAATTTTTTAAATATCCAATTCATTTTGCTAAGGCAGTGTCAAGGATCCATAGTCACTGTAGCAGACTATTGGAATCAGAGAGGACTTGTAGGAAGCAACTTCTTGTTTCTTTTTCATTCTTTACTCTTTGCTCTTTGGGTCTTTTTGGGGTCTGCTACCCAGCTCCCAAATAAATTACACATGGAGGCTTATTCTTTCTTATAAATGTCTGGCCTTAGCTTGACTTGTTTATTGCCAGCTTTTCTTAACTTTAAATTATCCCATCTACCTTTTGCCTCTGGACTTTTACCTTTCTCTTACTTTTGTAACTCTTACTTTTACTCTAACTCAGTGGCTGGCTGTGTGGCTGTGTGGCTGTGAGGCTGCGTGGCTGCGTGGTTGCACAGCTGGCCCCTAGTGTCCTCCTCTCCTCGTTCTCTTGCCTTTCCTTTCTCTCCTCTCAGATTTCTGCTTCTGTTTATTCTCTCTGCCTGCCAGTCCTGCCTTTCCTTTCTCCTGCTTTGCTATTGGCCGTTCAGCTCTTTATTAGATCATCAAATGTTTTAGACAGACACAGTAACATAGCTTTACAGAGTTAAACAAATGTAACATAAAAGAATGCAACACATCTTTGCATCATCAAATAAATGTTCCACAGAATAAACAAATATAACACATCTTAAAAAAATATTCTACAACACCTTCCAGAACAGTCTATGGGCTGAAACCCTAGCACAAACCTTCATTTTAGTTCCCTGAAAACTAGTGTCTACAAGGCTACTTCCAGAGTTGCCTTTCTAGACTTGGGGGTGAATGTTTTTTACTTATTCTTATCACTAGAGAGTACAGTCTTATAGTTATTTGTAATAATAAGCAATACTATAGTTGGATAGAATATTAGATTTAATAATAGAATATATCATTTTACATATTTATGAAAAATGATAAGAAAATATCTATTGTAATATCAATGAAAGGTATAATAAAATGTACCACAGAATATGTAAAATTGCTGCCAATGTTATGGCCTATTATCCAAATTTCAACAGGTTAATTGTGGTTCAGTAATCAGGATCAACATTTCATCATAAATCTCGTAGTCTACAAAGGTTTCAGATACCCTCAACCTTTAAATTCTGTCAGCCCTGATCCTCTTCTGTTCAGTGTTCCATATAAACTGTAGAGGACACACTGAATGCATACAGTTTCTGGGCCTTCATGTCTTTTCTCAGAAAATGATCTTTTTCCTTCTTGAAGGCTGAGTATGAGATGACTATTTCTTCAACAACTACCTCAAATGATACCATGAAATGCTATTTCACTTAAAATCATGATTGACAGGCAAGCTCTCACACACCCAACTGAGTTGCTGGACAGAAGTTTCCCCAAAAGTGAGTCAGACATTCTGAGAAAAAAGCTGACAAGGTCTGCTATAAAATTTGAGTCATCAACAAAAACTTATAATTTTGTAAAAAATATTATCTACCCAATAAGCGTGATAGTTTTCTAATGTTTTTGGAGAGAGGGGTGATGATATTAATTGATGATGTAGTTGTTTTAAAGGTCGACATTTTATTGCAGGACTATTACATGTGCAGTCTCTTTTCATTGGGTGCTCTGAGAGGGCATGGCTCAAGATTTAGTGCCTTCAATGATGAATCAATAGTTGGGGAACAGGTTAATGAGCTGACGTTCAAAGACAGATACAAAGAATTCAGCTAGAATTTTATGATACTATCAATCACATTGGAAAATGAAATATGTATTCAACACATCTTCTTTACTGTCTCACATCTACTTTTGAAATTAATGTATTAGAGACAATTTATCTTCAAATACTTCTCTACAATTTAAGGGTCTTATCATATTTCACCCAATGGACATATTTATGCTTGATTTAAGAATTACCATTTAGATGCTTATAACTTATGAACATTTGCCTTTTACTCAATGAGGTCTTTGTGATCATTCATGGTTATTCTTAGGAAAATTACTAGCAAAACTCCTTAAGTTAAAAACTATATATATTATTAAAGATTTGGCTTTTTTAAGATTACTGTCTATAGTAGTAGTGTATATTGATATTTTCCAAGAGCTTTATCAAATTTCCTATTTTATTAGGAATAAACATGATTTTGGCTATAAAAAGACCTGGTATCATCTGTGAATTTACTATACATATTTATAATTTATTTTATTATTTATACAGTGAGCTCTTTAATATTGACTAAATTATTTGTCCTTAACTTGTTGATATTAACAATGTCTGTCTGCCCTATCTTTTGATTAAATTTACTTGTTAACATTACCTGTTTAAATTACTTCTATTCATTTCTCTAAATATGTTTTAAATTTATTTTTAATTTTTAAGGATTTAATATATGAGTATTATATTAACATATTTCCCCTCTCTCCCTCAACTCTTCATATGCCTGCCAATTCTTTTCAAATTCATGACCTCTTCTAACTTAATTAGTCTCATGTTTATGGACTTGTGGTGTCCATTTGATGTTCCTTGTATATGTTTATGTTTAGGATTGACTAGTTGGAATTGGATAACCTATCATGGACTCATTCCTAACGAAGACTGAGTCTCTCTCTCTCAGCAGTAATCGATGAGTAAGTGCCAGAGTTTTACTTTTTGTGAAGTTTCATAATAGAAATATAACTTATTCAAATGTTTCATGAAAGTTATTTTGTGTTTGGAAAGATGGCTGAACAGTTAAGAGACTTGCTGCTCTTGCAGGACACTTGAGCTAGTTTCCCATAATAGCTGCTCACAACTGTTCCAGTCTGGGAATCCGTTGCCTTCTGCTAGCACACACAGCAGATGCACATGTGCCCATGTGTGTATACACACACAAATAATAAATAAATAAAACAAAATAAACCTGAAAATGTTGTCTAAAGTTCATCTTAATTTTTCCATACTCTTCTTTCAGGATTTTGTTAGTGGTGATATTTGTTTGCTTTCCTGTATTGTACAATTTTGGTCTCCTTTCCTACTTTGAATATGTTTTCTTTGCAGTTTCTTCTCAGCAGTTGTCAACTTTGCTTCCTTTTTAATGAATGTTGTAATTACTTTTTAGTTACTAAATGCATTTACAGAAAAAATATTTACTTAGTGTTTCATAATAAAAGTAACCACATTTACATTTCTCCTTTGTGTTGATACCAGCCAGTTATGAGTGTCATGGCCAAAATTCTCTGGGAGAAGTTCTTGTGACCAATGTTGGATAATTTAAGTAGTATAGTTTTGAGACCTATTCAAGACAGAGTCCAATGAAGTCCTCATATACATACCATGCAGATCAAAGTAAGACTTTGCTACAACTGTGTCATCTGGCTTGTTTTATTATAGTTATTTTAGCTAATGCTACTAAATATTAATGCCAATAACAAAATCTATGCAATATCTTGTTTAAACTAGTAACTCCATATATTCCACTCACTCTGCATTTTCTTAATAATTTTATATTACATGTGCAATAATATAAAAATATTTTAAATATATTATTGATAATTTCTGAAATAAATTCTTAGTCTCAATTCCACATTTACATGTCTCCCAGAGCACCACATTTTTTTAATGCTGTATATCCTTTTGTGTTATCTCCCAGGTGGTTGACTGTGTCAAGATGAAGATGAGTATCTCCTTCCTAGCCACTGACTGTCAGAAACTCCTTGAAGAGGACAATGAATGCAAGTTATGTGCTTTATATGGAGAACATACAGCCACAGAAGTGGTACTGATGCCCTGGGTGAAGAATGGGAGGGTGGTGTGGTCTGAATCAGTGGTGGGAATGACAAAGAAGGCTTTTGCACGAAGCAAGGCGACTTGAGCCACAGCAGAGTGTGCTTGCTGTCGAATAAGGGGCGTTCCTTTTCTAGACTACGCAGAGGAATGCAAATCTGTCCACAGATGCACTGTGGATGCCGTTATGAGGGATCTCAACTTGCTTATTATAAAAACAAAACAACACAACACAAAAAACAGGCAGAGAAGCATATTTCTGACAAGATAGCTGCTACTGTGCCTCATCTGTTGGGAGACAAAAGAGCTACCAAAATCCAAATGAAGATGATGTCCACCAATATGCTGTCAGAAAGAATTTAAATTTAAAAAAAGTAAGAAACCCAGGACCAAAGCACCCAAGATTCAGCTTTCTTTTATTCCACATATTCTACAACACAATAAATGTATTGCTCTGAAGGAACAATGCACTCAGAAAAACAAGGAGAAGACTTCAGAACATGCTAAACATGTGGCCTAGAGAATAAAGAAAGCCAAAAACCACCAGGAACAGATTTCCAAGAGATATAGGCTGTCCTCACTGAGAGCTTCTACTTTGAAGTGTAAGTCCTTTCAAAAATAAGTCTTTGAGAATAACAAATAGGTGTCCCTGTCCCCAACCTGGACAGACAGTCCCAGCTCAACTACAGGACATGCTTGCCAGAAGACTAGGTAAGCTGCCCATGGATCTCCCCATTCTCTCGATTCTCCCAGACCTAATCTTCAAGGTTGTCCCAAGCACTGTAACAGACACAGTTACAGCTTCCCCTCCTTCCTGTCCATGCCTCCTGTGGATCCCTCTGACTATCATCCCCAGATCTCCCATTCCCCCATTCTCCAACATCAGCAACCATTTCACCTTGAATACAACAACTGAACAGGCCAGTAAAACAGGCAACACTCAGCCAACACACTCTGAGAAAATCCAAAGAAGAAATAGAAACCAAGGAATGAAACTCCCAACCAACAAAGACAAACACAGAAATCAGCACCTAGTCCTATAATCACCCCAAACCCAGTTGCATAGATACCAGTATAAGAACATGATTTCACAACAGCTAGAGCAATGTAAGTCCAGCTATCTTACCACAGCATACCATGAACATTCCAAAATAGCAGAAGCACAAGAAAAAGACCATAAAGCCAACTAAATGAAGATGATAGATGTCTTTAAAGAGGAAATCAATAAATATCTTAAAGAAACCCAGGAAAACACACATGAACAATTGAAGGAAATGAATAAATCCTTAAAGAAAACCAAGGGGGTAAAAATAAACTAATTGAAGGAAACAAATAAAACTGTTCGTGACCTGAAAATGGAAATAGAAGCAAAAAAGAAACACAAACTGAGTGAATTCTGGAAAAACTTAAGAATGAAAACAAGAACTACAGAAGCAAGCTTCACCAACAGAATACAAGAGATGGAAAAGAAAATCTCAGGTAGTGAAGATATGATAGAAGAAATAGATACATCTGTCAAAAATAAATCTAATCCAGGAAATCTGGCACACTATGAAAAGACCAAACCTATGAATAATAGGATTAGAGGAAGAACACTAGCTCAAAGGTCCAGAAAATATTTTCACCAACATTATAGAAGACATTTTTCCTAACCTGATTATTATAATATTCAATAGAAAAGAATTTTAACATTAGCAAGGATAAAAAGTGTGGTGATATATTGTGTACCCGAATAAAATTTGCCTGAAGATCAGAGGACAGAACAAGCCACTAGATTAAACATAGAGGCCAGGCAGTGGTGGCACACACCTTTAATGCTAGCACTTGGGAGGCAGAGATTTGTGTGGATCTCTGTGAGTTCAAAGCCACCCTGGATTACATGAGATTGACTCAGTCTAGGAGAGAAACAGCCAGGTAGTGATGGCACACACCTTTAATCTCAGTACTTGGGAATCACAAGCCTTTAACCCCAGCACTTGAGATCTCATGTCTTTGCTTGGGAAGTCACACGCCATTAATCCCAGCACTAAGAAGGATGTGATATGGTGAGCGGACAAAGGTGTATAAATCGAGAGGAGACAGGAACAACAACAAAATAACAGGAATCAGCAATCATCACTCATTGATATCTCTCGATATCATTTGCCTCAATTCCCCAATAGAAAGACACAGACTAAGAGAATGGGTGTGAACACAGGGTCCCTCCTTCTGCTGTATCCAAGAAACACATCTCAAAATTAAGGATAGACATTAATTCAGAACAAAGGGTTGGAAAAAAGTATTTCAAGCAAATGGACCTAAGTAGCAAGCCGGTGTCCCATTTTAATATCTAACAAAATATACTTTAAACCAAAACTAATCAAAGGGAATAGGGAAGGATGCTATATACTTATCAAAGGAAAAATCAACACATTTCAATTTTTAACATCTATACCCCAAATACAAGGGCACCCACTCTTGTAAAATTTTGTAAAAATTACTACAGCTAAATATAATCTACCATACAAACAAACTGAGAGAAAAAACCACATGATTATCTCAGTGATGCAGAAAAGGCCATTGACAAAATCAAACACTCCATCCAGATGAAAGTTTTAGAGAAATCAGTAATATGAGGGACATAAATAAATGTAATAAAGGCAATTTACAGCAAGCCTATAGCCAGCATCAAATAAATAGAAACTCAAAGCCATTCCAGTAAAATCAGGAACAAGAGAAGGTTGATCACTCTCTGCATTCTATCAAATATAGTACTTGAAGTTTTAGCTAGATCAGTAAGACAACTAAAGGAGACCAAGGGGAAACAAATCGGAAATGATGAAGTCAATGTATCATTACTTGCAGATGATAAGATAATATATATATACGTATATATATATATGTAAATGACCCTAAAAATTCCATCAAGGAACTCCTATAGCTGATAAACACTGAGCAAAGTGGTTGGATATAACATTAACTAAAAAAAAAAGTAACTCTCTTATTTGCAAATGACAAAGATCTGAGGAAGAAATCAGGGAAACAACACCCTTCTCAGTAGCTTGAAATAATATAAAATATCTTTGAGTAATTCTAATCAAGAAATTGAAATATTTATATGATCAAGACTTCAAGTCTTTGAAGAAAGAAATTGATGAACCTACCAGGAGATGGAAAGATGACCTTGAATCAGTAGGATTAACATGGTAAAAATGGCCATCTTACCAAGAGCAATCTACATATTCACGAAATTTCAATCAAAATGCCAACACAATTCTTTATATATCTTGGAAGGACAACTCTCAACTTCATATGGAAAAACAAGAAACTCAGGATAGCTAAAACAATCCTGAATAATAAAAGGCAGGCTGGAGTTATCACCATCCCTGGTTTCAAGTAGTACTACAGAGCTATAGTAATAAAAACCATATGATAGTGGCATAAAACCAGACACATTGGTCAGTAGACATAATTCCACATACATATGATACATACAGCTGATTTTTTGATAAAGACAGAAATTCATACTGGAAAAATGAACATCTTCAACAAGTGGTTTGGTCAAACCAGATGTCTGCATGTAGAAGAATGTAAATAGATCCATACTTATCACCCTGCTGAAATCAAGTCCAAATGGATCAATGCCCTCAACATAAAACCAGATACACTGAGCCTGATAGAAAGGAACATGGGGAACAGCCTTGAACACACTGGCACAGGAGACAACTTCCTGAACAGAACATCAAATGCAGGCACTAAAATCAACAATTAATAAATGGAGTCCCATGAAGCTGAAAAGATTCTGTAAGGGAAAGGACAACTTCAATCAGACAAAGAGGCAGCCTACAGATTGGAAAAAAGACTTTTCCACTTCCACATCCAATAGAAGTCTAATATCCAAAATATATAAAGAAATCAAGAAACTAAATATTAAAAAATAAATAATGTAATTATAAAATGAGAATACAGATCTAAATAGAGAACTCTCAATAGAGGAATCTCAAACAGCTTTGAAATACTTAAAGAAGTATTACATATCCTTAATCGACAGGGAAATGCAAATCAAAACTATTTTGAGTTTCTATCTTATACTGTCAAAATGGCTAAGATCCATAACAGAAGTGACAGCTCATGTAGAGAGGATGTAGAGAAAGGGGAACACTCCTCCATTGCAAACCTGTATGGTGGTTACTCAGAAAATTGGAAACCAATGTACATCAAGACCCAGCAATTCTGTTCCTCATCATATACCCAAAGGATACTCCATCCTATCGCAAGGACACTTGCTCAATTATGCTCATAGAAGCTTGATTAATAATAGCCAGAAACTGGAAAAAATTAGTCCCTCAACTGAAGAATGGATAAAGAAACTGTTATATATTTACACAATGGAATATTACTCAGTGGTTAAAAAAAATAACATCATGAAATTTTCAGGCAAATGGATGCAACTAGAAAAATAACATCCTGAGTGAGGTACCCAGACCCAGAAAGACAAATATGTTTTGTATTCATTTATAAGTGGATATTAACTGTTAAGTAAATAATAATCAACTATAATCCACAGACCAGTGAGGTTGGGTAAAGAGGAGTGTTACACGGGGAAGCTTGGATCTCCCTGGTAAGGGGAAATAGAATAGATTTTATAGGCAGACTGGGAATGGGTGGGGACAGGAGGGGGAGGAATCAGATCGGGAAAGAGTTGGAGAGAGAATGTGGGGAGTGACAGCTGGAATTGGGGCACACTTGGATGGTGATGTGGAAACCTAGTACAGTGGAACCTTCCTGGAATCTGTGCGGGGGCCCTAGTGAGCACTCCTAATAAAGGAAGATAAGGAGTCTGAACCTGCCGTCTTGTATAGTAAGGCACGGCTTCAGTGTTGGGACTGGGTTATAATCAGTTGAGTTGTTTCTCAAGGAGGTCCCGTAGAGATTTCTAAACAACTCCGGAAAAGTGGAGGGAGAGGAAACTGTGGTTGGGATGTATTGTATGAGAGAATCTTGGGAGCATAGCACCAAGGTCCTAAAGCCCACAGATCTTCAGAGAAACTGGGAATGTTAAGTATACAGAACTGTCTTTCCAACGGGAAAGATGGATCAACCTGTTTTTCCATCTAGAAAGTTGAGAGCTGGAAGTGATTAACAACTTGGTGATCTGTGTTTTCTATTGGGCCAGGCCATATCAATGAGCTTACATGAACAGGACCAGAGGTGGCTAATAGCCCGAATGACCTCTATGCTATCTGTATGACTGAGACCAGGACAAACCCTTAGGCCTTTAAGCTAGTACAGGCAGTCTATCTCTAGAATCCATCTTTTTGGAAGAAATGACATGTTCTCTGAGTTGATTTTCAATGTAATTATGCTTCTTTGTGTACCAGGGATTGTATCATACTAAGAAACTTTTTCTTTTTCAAATTGTACTCGACTTAATTATATTGGGAATAAATTGACTGTGATTAGACTCCCTGAAGTATTATCTAAGTTAACCTAGTCTATCTGCATTGGATTTTCATTCTTTTTTTTCTGTTTGTTTGGTTTTTTTGAGACAGGGCTTCTCTGTGTAGCTTTTGAGCCTTTCCTGGAACTCACTCTTTAGCCCAGGCTAGCCTCAAACTCAGAGATCTGCCTGCCTCTGCCTCCAAAGTGCTGGGATTAAAGGCGTGCACCACCACCACCTGGCTTGGGTTTTCATTCTAATCTCTTTGCATGGCTCACGTCCCTGCCTGGACACCTGCAGGGACCACCTCAAGAGAAGAATCTATTTTCAATAGATTTGCTTTGAACATATGTATTCTCTCCAAGTTTCAGGTGAAAAATTTTATCAGCATTGCAATAGCATTAAGAAGTGAAGCCCATGGGGGCTTAAGAGCTACTGAGGGCTTCTCACATGGGAATGTCACTAAAGTCCCTCTAAGAGAGGCATTACACAGCATCCTGGTCCTTTTTCCCTGTGTTCTCAACCATGTCCCTCAGAGGACACAGAAGGAAGATGTCATCTTGATGCAGAGGGCAGCAGTCACGAGATAGCAAACTTGCTGACACCCTATCGTAGACTTTCCAGACCCCAGAACCAGGAGGAAATAAATGTCTATTATCTAAAAAAAAAGATCAGTCAGAAAGGATTGCTTTCTCAACTTTATGTCCCCAAACAGCCATCGGGTAGCTAGCAGAAAATATATTTTGAAGCCATGGAGTCTTCAGTTTTATCTCTGATATTATGTTGACATTATGTCCACAGATGGAAGCCTAGCAGCAGACATGCAAAATGGATGCCAAATGAGGCACATTTATGTCACAAAGTGGTACCCGACCTAGGTGGCCATCTTCTCCTCTCTAGAATCCTTAACATGGCTCACTCCACGCTTGACTACACTGTAGTGATATTGGCATGTTCTTCAGTCATTGGCAAATGTCAGTGAGCTCTTGGCTCTCTGCGTAGGGAACTGGTATGCTCTCTGCTCTGTCCATATGTCCAAGCTGGCAGCCAGCTGGCATGGTTGCTGAGGTGTCTCTATCTTTCAAATCTCCTCATCACCTTTGGGATACAAATAGGCAATATGAGTACGTCAGCAAGAATGTTATCATTGGCCGAGGAAAGATAACCAGGGAAATTAATATTTAGTGACATTTTAAAAGTAGCTTCAAAAATTACCATCTAAACTAGGGATCCATTTATCTTTGGGAACATAGTAAAAATCTAATTAAAGGTGGAAAGATTTTTGCAATCATTTTAGACAAGACTTTCATAGTAAAGCAAGCCTTGAACAAATGCTTTCCTAACAAAGCATCATGCAGCATATTCAAACAAAATGATGACATTTTAATGACAAAAATCACAATTATAGAAAATCTTATTCAATGGAATCTTGCTTATATCTTAAATATGTACCGTGACCATGTTTTAGAACAAATATGAAATGTAGACATTTGTTCTACTCATTATCATCTAGCAGAAGACACACAAGTCATTTGTGCTTCAAATTTATTAGATAATGTTGAAATAATTGGTTGAATGGGTTCCATTTTAAATAAACTACATCATCTTTTTATTTCAGCATACCTGTATTTGGTTAGATTCATTAATCAATCTATTCATAATGACAATTATTTACTGAACTCATTACCTCCTGTCCAACACTTTAAGCAGTTTCTCTGACTATGCTCCCTAATTAATTTCATGAAATCAAAGTCTACTCACTCAAGACAAGATTTTAGAATCATCCTTGACATTTTCCTTTTACTCACCTCTCACAGCAATCCATTCTTAAACTTTTTCAGTCAACTTCCTAAACATCACAGATGATGATGTATAAAAAAATCAGCAGCAGTATTCTACTCCTTTGGATTTAAATAGCCCAGAATAGTACTGAATACCAAAGCCTTCAGGAATATGCCAGCACCACAGCATTTTGTGAGAGTATGTGTTATTCACAAAAGGACAAATATTCGTATTTTCAATCATTTCTCAGGAACTAGTTATGGAACAACAGCAGCAACACGTTCAAGCTCAGGGACATGTTTTTCATCTTGCACTGGTAGTGGACAACTGCTCCTTTATTTAGATATGAAAGCATTGTCAGAATGCTCTTTAGCAACTAAATGTATAATTTCCCTGAAAACTCCTATGTTAAGAATGGAAAATGAGCCTAAGCTTTGCCGAAGTGGTTTTACTCGTAGAGAAAAATCAGAAAAGAGAGGTGAATGTGTGTTTCTGAGCAGTCTGACTCCAGAATAACATTCCTAGTTCACTGTAGAGCAGAAGTGTTTATCAGAGTACCAGCTTGATTGGGTTAATAGTAAAACCTACCACATTTGTCATCTCTACTCTTAGTTATTACTTTGTATGGAAGGTGCAGCTTAGGCCCATCCCAGGCAATCACCTGTGTGGGCGACTGTGGCTCCAGAGTCCTCCTGTGTTTGCTTTGTCCCTTACAAGCCAGTTTCCTGGTCCTATGATTTTTTTGGCAGAGACCCACTAGCATTTCCAAACTCTATGGGATTCTGCCTCTTTTGTGCAAGTGCTACTCTTTGTCCAATAATAGCTACAGTGAGAGGCTTTTCTGTGTCCCACCCCATTCTGCATCAGGCTTCCAAATAATCACTCAGAGTTTTCTATGAATTGTAAATGCTCAGCCATTAGCTCAAACTTATTACTAACTAGCTCTTACACTTAAATTAACCCATAATTTTTATCTATGTTTAGCTATGTGGCTTGGTACCTTTTCTCAGTGCAGCATTCTCATCTTGCGTCCTCTGTGTCTGGCTGGTAACTCTTGACTCTACACTTCTTCTTCCCAGAATTCTCCTGGTCTGTAACTCCACCTATACTTCCTACCTGGCTACTGGCCAATCTTCAGGCTGAAGATTCAGTAGAGGTAAGAACTCTAGTGGCTGGAGATAAGTCTTTTGCACCCTGATAAGCCTCTCTGCTGACACAGTAATTAAACCGAATCAGACCAAATTGGAAAAGTCCAAGTTTAATGGGTAAAGTGCTCCCAAGTGATTTCCAGGCCCCTCAGAGAGGAGCTGTGTTGGCCGGGCTTTGAAGGGGTGGGTTTGGGGGAAAGGATGGGGGAAGGAGTTGAGGTAAATCCAGAACATTCCAGACTCTGTGGGTATAGGGATGCCAGGGTGCCCAGGGTTGAGGTGGAGCTTCCACCCAAACAGCTGGCTGCCCTGCTTCTCTGATCTTTCAGCATTTACCCCTATTATCTGGCTCCAGGTTTTTATTAAGATCAATTAGGATTCATGCTACATCTGGCATCCTACTTTTGTGGCACAAATTCATGAAAAAGCTGCTTGCCTGTGGCTTTGCAGCCACTGGCTCAGTCTGGAAATACAGGAGTTACTATGCCACTGGTTGGATTTTCCTTTTCTTTCCCAAGCACTCTGAGGGAGTTTGAAATGTTTTTCTGTTCCAGCCTCTCTGCAGCAGGCTCCACCAAAAGCCACAGGAGTAGCTGCTTTCACACATCCCCCCTGCAGATTGCTGGCTCTTTGGCTTCTTCCCTTTCCTGGTGAGTTGTGGCTTTCTCTGGGCCCTCTCTTAGGCTGCTGCTACACCAGGCAGCTGCCTCACTTCACTGTCATATTCAAATCATCATAGCAGATTTGGTGAGTCAATTAGGATTTCTTAAAAGGGGGAATTAGTTTTTTGTTGTTGTTGTTTGGTTTTGTTTTTTTAAAGAAGACAGGGAGATAGTTTTTTCCCACATTAAAAAATGGGAAACATTTTTACAATGAACAGAGTTAGGTCTCTACTTGATAATACACTAGATGCTTTAAAAAATGGATCAATTAAATGAGAGTATAATTTAAATGGGATTTATGTAATGTCAATTATAAATACTATTTGTTTGGTCATTTTTGTTTTGTAATTAAAAATATTGGTCAATATGAACGCCAAGATAAAAGTTTTAGAAAAACTTGTTAAATCAGATCATAGAGATATTCAGACCCAGACAGAGGAAATGAAAGAATCAATCTTAACACTGAGTTATAAGGTTACAGAGAAGCACCTTAAGGTTTTCAAATAGCCAAACTTAATTTATCCAGTAACCTTACAGGAACAACTACCAAAAGATGTATATCCCCCAGATTATAAGAGCTGAATGGACTCTTGTGAAAATGTTATATTTGAGGAGATTCAAGGAAGTAATTGTCTCATATGGTATGCATTCACCTTCTGTGAAGCAGATGTTAAACTTGTGGTCAATTTGTAATAGAATTATCTCTCAAGATTTGGTTACAGCAGTTTTGGAGGCTGGTCCTCAAATACAATTGTGGTGATATATTGTTTACCCCAATAGAGTTTACCTGGGGATCAGAGTACAGAGCCACTAAATTAGACATCGAGGTCAGGTAGGGGCCTCTCACAGACCAGCATGTTAAATTCAGTTCAGTCATTTCCTGTCATCGTGGAGGAAACTCCTTCCCAGAGCAATTAAAGAACTTAATGCCTATTGTAAGAAACACACCTTTAATTCTATCACTTGGGAGGCAGAAATCCTTCTGGATCTTGTGGTGATATTTTATTTGTGCTCTAACAAATAAAGCTTTCCTGGAGGTAAGAGGAAAAAGCCAGCCACTATATTAAGCATAGAGGTCAGGCAGTGGTAGCACATGCCTTGAATCCTAGCATTCGGGAAGCAGAGATTCATCTGGATCTCTGTGGCTTCAAGGCCACACTGGGAAAAGAGCCAAGCATGGTGGCACATGCCTTTAATCCCAGCACTAGTTAACCATAGAGATCTGGAGGTCTATAAAGACAGACAGGAAGTGATAGAGCTGGGCAGGAAGAGGAAGTGATGTAGCTAGGCAAAAAGACAGGAAGTGATAGATCTGGGCAGAAAGAGGAAGTGATGTAGCTAGGCAGAAAGAGAAAGTAAGATGGCAGAGCACAGAAAGGTATATAGGCAAGAGGAAACAGGAAGTAGCTCTCTTGAGCTGAGGATTTCCTAGTGGTAAGAACTTGTGGCTGTAGCTTGTTCTATCCCTCTGATTTTTCAGCTTTCACTCCAATATATGACTCTGAGTTTTTTATTAATAAGACCATTTAGCAATTCATGTTACAGGATCTCTGTGAGTTCAAGGCCACACTGGGCTACATGAGAGAAACAGAACCAGGCAGTGGTAACACACGCCTTTAATCCCAGGAAGTAATTTGGCAGGACACAGAAAGGTATATAAGGTATGAGGAAATAGGAACTTGCTCTCTTGAGGCTGAGGATTTCACAGAGGTAAGCTAGTGGCTGGCTATTCTGATCTTTCACCCCAGTATCTGGCTCTCGGTTTTCTATTAATAAGACCATTTAGCAATTCATGTCACATAGAATGATACCAAATTCAGAAGCTAGACAAATAGTAATTGAATCTCTGGCTTTTGAAAATGCTAATGCACAATACAAAAGGGGAATTAGGCCAATAAATGCAAGATCAGCACCCTTGAAGGGATGCATCCAAGATATAATCAATATTGAATCTCATAACCATGATGATGCTTGGATAGGAGAGGTGATTTCAGGTTTGAAGAAAAATGGAAATGTTAGAAGTTTCAACTGTGGTAAAGAAGGTCACCTAAAAAGGGGCTTTAAACAGGGCATTCCTAGAAACAATGTTTTTTGCTAAGAATAATTACAGAACACTCCTCCCTTTTGGAGTATACAAAAGGTGTGGCAAAGGTAGGCATTGGACTAACAAATGTAGATCAACAAGGGACAGACAAGGTAACCTTTTGCCATTGGGAAATGCCTTACAGGGGCCTCTCACAGACCAGCATGTTAAATTCAGTTCAGTCATTTCCTGTCATCATGGAGGAAACTCCTTCCCAGAGCAATTAAAGAACTTAATGCCTATTGTAAGAAACCATACTTCTGTAGATGCTAGAACAGCTATAGAAGAGAGAACAAAAAGTTCAGGAGAAACTATAAAGCAAATATTTTGGCAAACTTCTATAAATGAACAAAGACCAAAATTAAAAAAGGAAATAAATGATTTTGTCATTGAAAGTCTTATAGACACAGATGTGGATGTAACAATAATTATACAAGAATCTTTGTATCCAAATTGGTCTCTTCAGGAGGTAAATGTTCAGTTTTTAGAGATTGGAATATTATCTCAGGTAAAACAGAGCATGTGATGGCTTGAATGTATAGGGTCAGAGGGACAGAGAGGAAAATTAATGCCATATGTGACTAACATTGCAACAAATTTATGCATGTGTGATTTGTTACAGCAATGGAATACCTAGATTAACATTCCTCCAATCTCAGAAATGAACCATAAACTAACATATGTTTCAGTGAAAAATATCAAAAGGTAAAGGCACAACAGCTGCTGATCTTTCAAAGACACCAACAGCTCTACCTTTAAAATGGTTAACAGCCAAACCTGTATGGGTTCAGCAATGGCCTTTAACATCAGAGAAATTACATGCCTTAGAACAGCTGGTACAGGAGCAGTTAAATGCTCATCATATTGAAGAATCATCCAGCCCTTAGAATCTTCCTAGACTGATTATCCCTATACTTCTTGCCTGGCTACTGGCCAATCAGCATTTTATTAAAACAATTTGAGTGACAAATCTTTACAGTGTACCAGAGCATTATCACACAGCCACAGCATTTCCCCCTTTTTATCTAATTGATTGAAAAGGAAGGTTTTAACCTTAATATAGTAAAACAAAAACAGTTATTAAATAAAATTACAGTAACAATATACAATCCATTTGTATTTGACAAAATTAGAAAAAATACTTAATTATCTATCTTATCTTGGTGAGTCTAAAATTTTATATCTAATTTACTTTCTATTATGACTAAGGAAAACTATAATTATAATTATTTCATCTTCAACTTCATCAAAGACCCCAGAAGGATAGAATGTTACCTAATGACAAGGACATTAGACTGCCTGGACAGTCACCCAAAGTTCCTGTGCAATGTAGGGGCACCCATCTTTGGCCTACAGGCCTAGCATATCTGACAGACTTATCTGTGAAGCAGGATTTTTGAAGGACTGTCCCACCTTGTCTGAGCAAAATTCTTCAGTCACTTTCTTTTGTGTCTGGTTTGTCCAATTTGTACAGCATGCTGACAGCAGTCAAGGCAAGAGCACTTTCTTTGCCTACATGGGTAGCTTTTGCCATAAAAAAGCAAACTCTATATGGAGTTTCTTCACTGTCTATCACTCTCTTTGAAGAAATTAGTGCTGCCAGGAGCAGACCTGTCTCGCTGTCAAGAAAAGTCTAAGTTCTTAAAACATTTTAAATGTCATATTCTGTAGGTCTTTGAAGTATTTGAAGATTGTCTATCTATCTGAAATATATCTCTGTATGACCTTGAAAACATGCTAACATGACTATAAGTTTGCTATTATAGATGACTATTAATTTCTATTTCTTAATTATATATTACAGTTTTAAATGAGCTACACAAATATAACACTCTAAACAAAATTAGAAATACACATAAAGTATAACAAAATTAACTTTAAATTTATGTCACTAAACTAAAATCCATACTCATATAAAATATGTAAGATTAACAGTTGTTTTCCAGATTAAAGTAGATTTAGTAATCTACCCTTTCTCCCCTATCATTTCTATATCATATCCCCCTTTCTTCTTTTAGAAAGAGATTGACTGTAACCAATAACAATTTGTAACAAATCCTCTAAACAAAGACAAACATCCATAATCCATTTTTTTGAGAATGTAGGCATAGTTTTCTAGACTACTTCCTAGGGTGATATCTTATTTGTGCAACCCAATAAAGCTTATCTGATGATCAGAGGAAAAAGCCAACTACTATATTAAACATAGAGGTCAGGCAATGGTAGCACATACCTTTAATCCTATCACTGGAGAGGCAGAGGTCCATCTGGATCTCTGTGAGATCAAGGCATACTGAGAACAGAGTCAGGCATGGTGGCACACACCTTTAATCCCAGCACTTGAGATCTCATGTCTTTGCTTGGGAAGAACACATGCCTTTAATCCCGGGAAGTGAAGGCAGGAAGCAGAAAGTCATGAGGACCAGGAACTAGAAGCTTTTTAGCAGTTCAACCAAGATCCTCAGGGGTGAGGGCTCAGTGACTTTCAGTCTGAGGATTCGTGGAAACAGGATAGGCTGAGGATTTGGTGAGGTGAGGTTGGCTGTGGCTTGATCTATTCCTCTGATCTCTCAGCTTTCACCCTAATATCTGACTCCAAGTTTTTTTTTTTTTATTATTAAAATAGCTTTAGAAGGTCATGTTATAACTTACTGCTGATTGGGGGTGCTGTTAATCTTATGAGGACCCTGAGAAAATTTAGGATTATGGTAAAGTCCTGACTGGAGTAGTCTATGAGGCTGGATCATCTCAACAAGGAGCCCTGAAGCCTTTCTGGATGCAGAACTCAGAGGAAACTGCAAAAGAGGTTCTCTGAAACATTGAATCATTTGGGCCCTTTGTTCCCATTGGAGATTTTTCAGGAGGTGTTCCTAAGTTAAATCTGATTTTTCTTAACACAGAATGAATCCACAGCCTCTCATTTCCTGTGGAAATAAAAGCATAACCTCTTCTCCAAAGTAACATATCTTTTGACTGACTTAAATTTTGAAGTCAAGGCATTTTCAAAATATATAGGTTGGATTAATCCAGCAACATTTATAATCAAATGTCTCTTAGCAGCTGTTGCTCTATCCTCAGCTGCCAAACAATTCAAAGACAACATAATAACATACAATATCCAGACACTCTGTGTATTTTCTATTTTTATGTGGTTTTGTAATATTACTTTACTCCCTTTTTAAGGACTTTATTATTTTAAAACTACATAGTTCTTTTTTAATGACTGTCTATGCCCTCTTGAAAAGAGAGGCCTACATATATTTTTAAACATACTGTGAACCATTTAGAGATTGGTTTTTGTTTTTTCTGAATCTATCCTTACTGCATATCTCTACCTTTTTCTGACCACGTGAGTATTTAATCTGCTAAGCAGGTGTGGCTAGAATTAATGCAGCTGGCTCCATCCTATTCCTTGGCTTCCTAAGAATCTAGCTTCATGGTGGAGGTACTAGTAGGAGCCACATTTATTGCCCCAGCTCTTGGGAGGATTTAGGTCCATGCTGCCACCAAGTAGCATGCTGCTGACTGCTCATAAACACCATATAAATGTTTTGCAGCAGGGCCTCTTAAAAGAGTTGTGTGGTTTTTGCTGCTAACGCCGAATCAGGAAGCTGTCTCTTAAAGGAGCCATGCCTCTACTCACTGCCAGCAAATAGAGCCTACCAGAGAAAAAACAGTTACCAAGAATCTTTACTCTGTTTTTGTGTGTTTAGAATTCTTTTTTAAGCTTACTGGGGTTTTATGTGGAAATTCTTGCCAAACTTACAGGTGCCACATGTAGTGAGAGGCCTTTCTATGTCCTGCCCCATCCTGCAGCAGGCTTCCAAATAATCACTCAGAGGCTTATATTAATTATAAATGCTCAGCCATCAGCTTAAGCTTATTACTAACTAGCTCTTACATTTAAATTTACCCATAATTCTTATCTATGTTTAGCCACGTGGCTTGGTACCTTTTCTCAGTGCAGCATTCTCATCTCACTTCCTCTGTGTCTGGTGACTCTTGACTCTGCCCTTCCTCATCCCAGAATTCTCCTAGTCTGGTCACCCTGCCTATACTTCCTTCCTGGCTACTGGCCAATCAGTGTTTTATTAAACCAATTTGAGTGACAAATCTTTACAGTATAAAAGAGCATTACCCCATAGCACAGTCCTCTAATCATTCCTTCATTATATTTGTCCTTTAAAACTGTTTTTAAAAAGTAAATTTTTTATTAATTCTTTGAAAAAGAAAAGAAACAAGTAACAAATAAATGATCAGACATGAATTTCTGAAACAAACAAATAATTATGTAATTGTATTCTGATATTCTCCAATCTACTGCTCTATTTGAGTAATTTTTACTAGAAAATGGTTATGTGGCATCTTTTCTAAGGACTGTGTGTCTGATATCAGCCTCTCCATCTCTCTCATACATAGATTTGATCTAATCACACAATTTTGCCACTCATTGAAAACATAACTCCATTGTTTTCCAGTAGTTAAGATGCCTATGGGATAAAATAAAAGCATTACAATATATACTCCAAATTTAGCTATATTATTTTGAAATGGACTTTTCAGTTCCAGCTCAAAAATCTCCATACAGTTTTGGTTGTTGTTATTGTTGCTCATTTTTTTTCTCAGCAAGCCATCATTCATTATTCCTGTGCATATCCCTCACACTATGTAATTGTCATGGAATGCTAGAAATAGCACAGGACATTTTTTGTTCATTGTTTTATTCTCAGGGCGAGAATTGTGTACTTGTGTTCTGTTGAGCTATCTAAAGTCATCTTGCTTGCATAACACGTTTTCTTGCATTATTCAGATTTGTGGTTGCTTACATGACATTAACTATTTTGTGGGGCTCATTAAGTGGGATATTGCCTCACCCCTTTGACTTAAAGAGCACTGTCTGAACTGGAAGCTAACACTTATAGCCTTTGTGTTATGTTTAACACCCAATAGTATTTTCAGTGGCACTCTAGCAGTTTTTACCAAATAAATAAACAGAAGCAACAAAACTAAGAATCTAGAAATTGGTTTTTATTTTAAGGCTGAATGGATTCTTAGAAAAAGTTATCTAAGTTGCTAATTGAAATTTTAAGTTTAATGAATGATTTTTTAAATTATGATGTTAAAAATACTTTGAGAAGAAAATTATTTTTGAATGCCCTTCAATATTTTGTTTCTAGGCAAACAAGATAATTGCTTTTTCATGGAGGCTGAATTTCACTTTGAGATGAGGTGAGCAGAGTTCTGTGGCCCAGACAATGTCTGATGTGTCCTCCTGGTCAGGATTCTATTCCTAATTAAACCTGTGTTTATACTTAATATGATAGAAATAATAATGTCCATTAATGATGCTTCAGGGGATTATGTGTACAATAAATTTATTTATTTATTTTACATCTAGGCCACAATTCCTCTATCTTCCTGGTCCCTCCTCCCTCACCTCTCCTGATTTCCCACCCCACCCCCATCTACCTCCTCCTCTGTTTTTGTTCAGAAAAGGGCTCCCATGAGTATCACCCAAACACGGCATTTCGAGCTGCAGTAAGACTAAGCACATCACCGTGTATTATGGCTGGACAAGGCAACCCAGTATAAGCAGTAGGGTTCCAAAAGCCAGTGAAGGAGTCAGAGACAGCCTCTGTTCCCACTATCAGAGTTCCATATCTCTGGACTAAGTCTCTAGGAGAGGACAAAACAATCCAATTTGCTGTGATTGCTTCAAATTGCAATTTGATGACGTGGGTTTGATTAATAGTTTCTCTATGTAGCCCAGGCTGGCCTTGAGCTGGAGATCCTCCTGCCTTGCTCTCCCCAGTGCAGGGATGATAAGCATGTGTCACCATGTCAGGCCTTGGTCTCTATTCCTGTTCATCTCGGTTCAGGACATGCGATCTCATGACTGATGTCTACCCTCCTTTGCAGAGCAATTGCCAGATTGTAGTGAAGCTGATGGGCAGTGAGAGTCCCTTATTTTTCTTGAGATATGGAAAATACACAAAAAAGATCAGGAAAAGAAATACATTAAGTATGGAGTGTAATAAAACTCTGTTTGCTAAACTTTTCCAGCAATATTATTTATAATATCTTAGGTATTTTTCATTTTTTTTAACATTTAGTGATCTCCTTTGAGACCTTTGCTATACAGTTTGATTTTTGAAAATCCAGTGCTGTGTGATACCGATGACTTTCCAATCATGTAGAACTGAAATGCCTGCTGTCTTAAATGGAAAAAACAAACAAACAACAACAAAAACCCTCTACATTTTGTAATATGTTTCTATTAACATTTTTTAAACCAACTTAAAATTGTTATATGTGATTAATAGGTAACGATGAGCTTACACTGAAACAATATTCAAATTGTCTAATTTTCAAAATTGGGATTTTGATACAGTGTGCACATTTTCATTAATATATTAAATAATCAGCATACACAGAGCCATATTGACAGGTATAGAAGTGGTGATAGGAAAGGAGAAGAAGGAGACTGTCTAGCACTGGGAAAATGACAAGGGCTGAGATTTGAGGTATACATGTGGTACTCAGCCCCAGTTCTGTATCAATGCCTGATGACAGCTGTAAAGACAGATCCCAGGTTGAGACTTTTGGAGGTGGGTGGTGTGAACGTAAGTATATCAATTTCTTTTTCCTGGCTGGATAGATGTTTCTCCTCTTTTTTGCCAAAGCCATCTTGTATGAAAGATGAACTCCCTGTTCTGTGACTGTGACAAGCACCAGGAAGCAGCAGAAACATGGGAACCAATGCTTGGAAAACCAGACAAACTCTTGGAAGAAAGCCTCAGGATTTGGAGTTAATCCTGTATATAAAAATCATCGCTCTGGGGCTTTATATCAAGTCATTTGAGTGTTCTGAACCTGAGGTTTGGAGATACACATTGTAAAAATGCAAGTCACATAGCCTTGAATGTTCATGGGGATCAAGTCTTCTGATGTCATAAAGCCAGTCACACAGGATGTGCTGTTTGCTTCCTTAATGCAAAGGGAAGTGCCACAGCCTTCCTTTGTGAGACTATTCCTAAATCTTACCTTACTGTAATGGAATGTGTTTTTACAAATACTGTACAGAAATGAGTACATATATGGAATGTCCAAATGAGGGAGGAAGTAGATAAACATTAGGAATATAGAAGACACACAATAAATAATAAATAATAGTGTCCTTCCCTTTACAAAATTGTCAGCATGCCTGTCATTTGGAAAACAATTACAGGAGGGAGACGGGTTACATCTCCTTGGGCATAAAGACCCCTGTAAGTTCTCCACGTCACCTCATTCTTCTGACTGCACTGAGATTCCGAGAGCTAAAGGACAGACCCTGTTGTCCTGTTTTAATGGGTTCTTACAGGGATAAGTGGCTTAAGGTATATGTGTCTCCTCTCTCCAGTGGCATATAAAGCAGATGTTAAAGATGTGGGCCTCTGGAGTTAAATTCTTCCAGCTACTACTATATAATCTTAGACGTAACTTTGAAAACTTCGTGGTCAGGAGTAGTACAGAACAATTTGGAAACTTAGAAAAATTATTTTGAATCTTTTCTCATAAACAAATAGTAAGTACTTGAATAGATATGTCTAACCTGATTTAAGCATTACATAAAGCATAAATGTATCAAAACATCATGTATATACCAAATGTTTTGCTCTTATTTATTGCTTAAGCAATAAATCTAATTTAAATGAAAGAACTGAAAAATGTGACTAAAGAGTAAGCTGTTCAAATCTAATGTGTTAATTTAGGTGAATTGTAACTGTATGAATGTAGGGTAGTGTAAATGTCATCGGAACCAATGTGTGGGATGTTTGTGAACTCAGCAATGTTTCTGTAATTTATAAAATATTATATATAAATGAAATTTATTGCAATAAAAATAAACCTGGGCTCCAGTGTCCTCAGAGTTTTTTTTCAAATATTTATGAATTAATACATGAACAAATTTTAGTTCTAAGCACTTATACTCAGAGTTGTGCTTCCTAAAACTTGGTCACCAGTTGTCAATCACAAAATTCCCCATCCCTTGATATATGATTCTATTACTTTCTGTTGCAAGTTTCTTGCATAGGATAAAAAAAGTCGGTGTAGTGCCAAAGGAAAAATCATATGTGAAAAGATACATACATTAGGAAGAGAAACTATGTGAATTGATGGCTGAAATGATGATGTGCAAATCATCCTGGCCAAGTTCCCACTCAGATTTCCTCCTACATCTAATGGAAATGTCCCTCATCTCTTTTTTACCAGGATGTCCATTTCATTTTCTAGTACAATATTGGATCACAAAACAATAAATCATTACATTCGCTTATAATTAAAATTACATATTGATTCTTCCTAAACTTAAATAAGCACGCAAATTTCCCAGAAGATTCTTACCAAAAGGCACATTATAAGTTTAATGTTTGTCAGGATAGCATGAAGTTTTGAATTTCTAACAAGCTCTAAGACTTTCAAACCTTGTTGAATTTGAATTAATTGAATTAATTCAAATCTTATTCACTTTGTTGAATAAGAATATAATGGCTTTACTTGAAATAATTTAATGTCATTTACTGGGTGTGATTCCTGTTTACAAGCAGTCCCATCATTAGATAAGTGACCTGCTGTGCTTTAAAATTCTAAAATTGGAGCTAAGGAGATGGCTCAGGGGTTAAGAGTACTGACTACTCCTACAGAGGACCTGAGTTCAATTCCCAGAACCCACATAGAAGCTTGCAATTGTTTGTAACTCCATTCCCAGGATACCCATGTCCATGGACACTATGCATTAGGCATGCATGTGGTATGTGGACATGCATGCCAACAAAACACACATACAAAGAAATAATGAATTAACTAAAATTATAATGTATCTTCACTATTTTTAACAGAAAAGAAAACACACCAGGAGAGCTGCTTTAAAATTTCAAGGTCTACTATGCAGATTTTGGTGACATTGTCCTGATGCAGGCCTTAGTATCAGTATAGTTAAACCTTGATGTGGCCAAAGTTCCAAACATCTGTAAAATTGAGGTTAAGTTAATTAATAGTTTCTGTTCTCATTCATCCATTGACTGTTCTCCTGATCCTCCAATGGCTCTCAATTGACATAGAGCAATTAGAAAGGAGTCAATGGCCCATGGAACTCTAAGATTACATATATTTAATAAATATTTGTTATTTCTTTATTAGAATTCCATAACACATATGTGAAGATTAGGAGAATTTTTGTAAATACCGAAATGAATCTGTTATAGCAGTCTAGGCTCTATCAGTATGCTGATGGAAATGTACTTTTCTCAGATATTTACTTAAGCATCAAACCTGCCTGCTTTCTGTTCAGAATCAATTCTACAAAATCCAACTGGTCTACAAAAGTATGGATACTGTAGATGACAGAGATGCTTTGCCTAGTTAAGGGTGTAGGTATCAAATCATTTCACAGCGATGCATTCTTGCAACAAAGTGATTGTAAGATATTTCAGTGGAGCTCTTGATCCTCCTGACTGACTGTCAGAAAACAGGACAAAGCTACAAAAGACACTGCAAACAGTAGGAATGAGACCTGGCATTCCCTGAGAAATCTTTGAAGGAAGGAAACATGCCTCTGTGCTGAGCACAGGACCCTGAGGACAATCAGGACCAGCTGCTAGCCGAATTCTCCTTCACTCCACCCTTGGAATCTGGCCAGAGCCAGGCTTCAAAGTACAAGGAAGTGAAAGTTCATGTCAACTTTATCAACAAACATGAGTGTGGCCAAGTAATGCTGACTTACTCTTATGTAAACAAGGCTTATCTGTTATTTCCCTTTGAAAATAACTATTGTGTTTTTTGAATAAGCCAATAAAATTCTATTTTTATTAGGAGTTCCTATTTTTTTTTCATTCAAATTCTTCTTTGAGAGGCTACTTCTGAAAATCCTTAAGATTTAAAAATATCTAGAGCAGTGGTTTTCAACCTTACTAATGCTCTGACGTTTTAATACTGTTTCTCGTGTTGTGGTGACTCCCAATCATACAATTATTTTCATTGTTACTTTATAACTGTAATTTTGCTACAGTTGTGAATCATAATGTAAATATCTGTGTTTTCTGATGGTATTAGGGGATCTCTGTGAAAAGGTCATTTAACCCCTCAAAGGGGTTGAAACCTACAGGTTGAGAAACAATGATCTAGTGTTTTGCCTGTGAAAAGGCACACAAAAGCAAGGAGGGATATCCTTCATTGTTGAATATTCATGAGCATCAGTGCAAGATTTTCCCCCTCTCCAAACTTTAGTACCTGAAACACCTTCCCCTGGAACATAGTTAGAATTGAGAAAAATCATTCACCGAGAATTTAACATTGTTAAGGTTTTGTCCATCATTATCATCTATGTGATGCACAATCAATTGGAATTAAGCTGTCATGTTCTCAGTCACGTATGACAGCATGGTGGGAATTGTAGGGCATTGGAGAAGAAGAATGCCACTCACAGAGAATTCTGAGCATGTGCATGAAAGGTAAGACATGCACACCCATCTGCTTCTACTCTCACAAGTAATGCAACTCACAGTGTTTGACTTGGGATACACAGGCCCAAACTTACATGTTGACAGCTTCCTTACTGTCTATAAACCTGGTTTCCAAACCAGCTTTTGTGGAGCCTGGACACTTCTTCAGTGATCAGGGCTTGGGGGTACAGGCTCAAACAGCAAACTCTGCCTCCACTTCCCACAAGAGCAATTTTACTTCTAATCACTTAAACATCTTGCTTTTCTAGGAAAAGTTTTTGTAGCTAAAATAACCGTTGTCTTAAAGAAAGGTAAAATAAGCATTCTCCCAAACAAACCCTGTGTCAGCCCTCTAACAATGACATCCACAAAAAGCTACTGATGAGCGAATGACCCTCTTTTCTCCCCTGTCTTTGAAGTGGTATATCAAGTGGCAATTCTTATGCTCAATTTCATCTCCACATTGACTTCCAATTGGTTTTCAGATCTTTGCTTCCATTAGAAAAGCACTGGTTGATTTCTGCTGTCACATGAAAAGTCTTGATTAAAATGAGTTTTGTCCATTTGGTTAAAAACTACATATACATTAATTTTTCCTTGTTGAGCGATGCTATTGAAGCCATCATACCGTTCGTTCAACAGCTTCACATGTGCAGAAATTCAGTCAAGAACAAGAATGGCCACATGGAATTGTTTTCAGTGGCTGTGCAAAGATCTCTACCACATGCTTAGACGGTTCCTCTTAAGTGCCCTTATGTTTCCAGAAATATTTGCTGATCTCTGCACAACAGCTTTTGTGTGTTTGCCGGCAGCCTAACTCACATATAAAGACAGAGTCACCAGATAAACAAATCAAATTATGGTAACACTTCATTAAATGCAAGGATGTGAAAGAGCACTTGATAACTATGTATACAGAAGACAACCAATTAAGTTTATGGCCTATTAAAAGATATAGAAGCCTGAATTTCTATTTTCAGATATATTAATGCTGCAAAGAATAAGTTTAAGCATCAAATTGTTAATCAGGTTAGATTTCAGGCCACTGTGTATTTGGACTGATTTTCCATATAATCCCTGGAAAAAAAGAATAACATTGTTTCAGTCCAGGTAATCTGTAAACATTTGAAGGGAGAGAGAAAACTTTTTGTTTCTTAGCGAAATGAAGACAAGCTATCATTTTCTCTCTTCTATTTTTTAAATAGAAGATTATGCAGGTAGAATAAGTGAATTAAGTTAATTATTTCTTGGTAATAAACAGATTTTTTCCAATGTTCCTAAAGGCACCAAGTAAATAACTGTGTAACTGAAAGACCAAAAGATTGTTAAAATGGGTTTTAAAACATGAATTGGTCATATCATTGCTGGAATTGTGTAAATCCATCTGGACACACATAAGTATGTGTAGGTGTTAGCATTTTTTTTTGGTGGGGGTTGTATTAGAGGAGATATGAGACATGGGACTTCATCTCTGGAAGAACATACAATGTGGAGGACACACTGGAGAATTGGAGGCCGTGGATTCAATGATGGATAGCAATGAAAGGCAACCTGAAGGCGTAGCGGGCGCCGGAAGCATCGAAGACAGTGAAGACGTGAAACGCGTCACGTGTGTGCACAATAAAGACACACGCACCCTAAAGGGCAGCATCGCTTTCTGAGCACCTTATAAGTACAAACTACATGTGCTTACTGAAGATCAAAATTATTCCAACCCAACCCAACTTCAGCCACGAAAAGTGAATGTGTGACAGCAATCTCTAAGAAAAATGAGAACACTTAGCGTTTTAAGATTACTTTTCACTTTTCTTGCATATGTAACTTCTAAAGAGTTAACACTGAACACAGAGAGGATACATGCTGTGAAGAACTGGAAATGTTAGAGCCGGACATGGTGGCTCAGACCTTTAATCCCAGCACTCAAGAAGCAGAGGCAGGTGGATCCCTGAGTTCAAGGCCAGCCTGGTCCACAAAGAGAGTTCCAGGACTGCTGTGGGATGTTCTGTATGGCAAATGTGTTGCTGATTGGTCAATAAATAAATCACTGATTGGCCAGTGGCCAGGCAGGAAGTATAGGCAGGACAAGGAGGAGAATAAAGCTGGGAAGTGGAAGGCTGAGTAAGAGAGACACTGCCAGCCGCCATGATGACAGACAGCATGTGAAGATGCCGGTAAGCCACGAGCCACGTGGCAAGGTATAGATTAATGGAAATGGATTAATTTAAGTTATAAGAACAGTTAGCAATAAGCCTGCCACGGCCATACAGTTTGTAACCAATATAAGTCTCTGTGTTTACTTGGTTGGGTCTGAGCGTCTGTGGGACTGGCAGGTGATAGAGATTTGTCCTGACTGTAGGCCAGGCAGGAAAACTCTAGCTACACAGGACAGTCAGAGCTGTTACACAGAGAAACCCTGTCTCAAAAAACAAGAAACAAAACAATAAACAGACCAAAAAAAGAAAAAAAACAGAATTGAAAATGCCTTGAACTTGAAGTTCATTTAATTTAATCAACCTTTTAGCTTTTAAGTTCATTTTCTAACATCTTTCCCGAGTGTGTATCAAATTGATATAGCATTACCTTCACTGAGGAGGGCCCAACAACTTTGTGAAGAAACTTGTCTTTCAGTGTGCGAAGGCATTGTCACAGGAAGGAAAACCCTTGAGGCATGAGAAAGGTTGACCCTTCCACAAAAACTTAATCACAGAATGTTTTCTCAAACTTAAAAGAGAATAAATAACATCTGTACCCACTGGTAGGGACAAGAGAGTTTATTAACTTATTATATTTTTTTTTGTTTGAGATGGGTTATGTAGCAAACAATGAGCTTGGAATTATTATCTTATTGCCTCTACTTCCTAAGTGCTGGAGTTACAGCATGCACTTTCACTCCAGATTCTATGTGGTGCTGGTGACCATACCCAGGGCTCATGCAAATAGACAAACACTCTATCAACTAAGCTATATTCCCAGCCTAAGAAAATGGATTTAGATACTTGCCAAAAAAATAGATAGGCTGCCCACAGACCACCCCCCTTCTGTTCTCCTAGACGCCAATCACCTAGTCTCACTACCCACTCTGCAGAAGAACATCCATGGCAGCCCTCCCTGGCCTCTGCTCCCATCTCCTTTGATACCACAGATCTCCCCCTTCTTACCTTCCTCCCCCAACTTTTTTATCTGCCCCAGACCACAACTTCAACAGGCAACCCCTGATAATGCAAGGCCGGCTCCTCCCAGGGAAACAAGTAGGCTGAAGGTAGACCCACACTTCTCTCACTATTCCTGAGATCCAATCCCCCAGTGTCACCCTCAGCTTTGTAGCAGGAAGCAAACTGTAGTGCCCCTTTCCTCTCCAATCACATCCTTTATAAATCAAAAAGACCTTCTCCAACCTTTCTCCTCACAACTCATCCCAGTTAACCAGCCCCCAATACCAGCAGGCATACCCTTTAACCACACAAGAACAGGTCAGAAACATAGGCAACACACAGCCACCACATTCCCTAAAAATGCAGAGAGGAAACAGAGAAACCAAAGAACAAAATACCCATTCAACATAGAAAAATCCAGAAATTATCACCTAGAACTATAATTATCCCAAACTCAGATACCCAGACACCAGCATAAAGACACAAACAATAGCAGCCAAGGCAGCATGTCTCCACTAAAGCCCAGCTAACCTACCACACCAGACCCTGAATATTCCAATATAGAGGAAGCATGAGAAAAAGACCTTAAAACAGGCTTTATGAATATGACAGAGGTCCTTAAAGAGAAAATAAATAAACCTCTTAAAGAAATCCAGAAAAACACAAAGAAGCAGTGGAATGAAATAAATAAAACTGTTCAAGACATGAAGATGGAAAATAGAATTAATAAAGAAAATACAAACTGATGAAATTCTGGACATGGAAAATTTAGGAATTCAAAGAAGAACTACAGAGGCAAGCTTCACCAACAGAATACAAGAGATGGAAGAGAAAACCTCAGGTCTACAAGATACAATAGAAGAAATGGATGCATTGGTTAAAGAAAAAGTTAAACCTAAAAAATTGCTGATACAAAACATCCAGGAAATCTGAAACAACAGGAAAAGACTGCTGCGGGATGGTCTGTATGTCAAATGTGTTGCTGATTGGTCAATGAATAAATCACTGATTGGTCAGTGGCCAGGCAGGAAGTATAGGCGGGACTAACAGAGAGGAGAATTGAGAGAACAGGAAGCTGGGTGAGGGAGACACTGCCAGCTGCCATCAGGACAAGGAAGATGTAAAGTACCGGTAAGCCACAAGCCACGGGGCGCAAGGTATAGATTAATAGAAATGGATTAATTTAAGCTGTAAGAACAGTTAGCAAGAAGCCTGCCACGGCCATACAGTTTGTAACCAATATAAGTCTCTGTGTTTACTTGATTGGGTCTGATGGCTGTGGGACTGGCAGGTGAGAGAGATTTGTACTGACTGTGGGCCAGGCAGGAAAACTTTAGCTACAAAAGACCAAACATAAGAACAACAGAAATTGAAGAATAAGATTCTCAGTTCAAAGTCCCAGAAAGTATTTTCAACAAAATCATAGAGGAAAATTTTCCTAAGCTAAGGAAGAAGATGGCTATAAATGTACAAGGTCATGAAGAACAAATAGATTGTACCAGAAAAAAGTTCCACTTGCCATGTAATAATTAAAACACTACACAAAGAGAACACAGAATATTAACATTAGCAAGGGAAAAGGGCTAAGTAACATATACAAGCAGATCTGTTAGAATTATACCTGATTATTATACTGCTCAGTAGAGAACTGAAAAGCCAGATGGGCCTGGACAGGTGTGCCACAGACTATAAGAAATCACAGATGCCAGCCTAGACTGTTATACTCAGAGAAACTTCAATCACCATATGTGGAGAAAATAAGATGTTCCATGACAAAGTCAAACTTAAAAAATATCTATCAACAACAGCAGCCCAACAGAAAGTGCGAGAAGAAAAATTCCAACCTAAGGAGGTTAAGTACACTCATGAAAACACAGGAAATAAATGATCTCAAACCAGCAAAATCAAAAGAAAGGAAACACACATACACACACACACACACACACCCCAAATAATGACAACAACAAAATAACAAGAATCAACAATCATGACTCTTTGTTATCTCTTGATATTAATGGCCTCAGCTCCCCCAATAAAAAGATGCAGACTAACAGGATGGGTGTGAACACAGAGTGCATCCTTCTGCTGAATCCAAAAAAACACACCTCAAACTCAAGGATAGACATTAATTCAGAATAAAGGGGTGGAAAAAGATATTCCAAGCAAATGGACCTAAGTAGCAAGCTGGTGTAGCCATTAGTTTTGGCTTTGATTTTTTTTTTTGTTTTGTTTTGTTTTTTTGAGACAGGATTTCTCTGTGTAGCTTTGGAACTCATTTTGTAGACCAGGCTGGCCTCACACTCACAGAGATTCTCCTGGCTCTGCCTCCCAAATTCTGGGATTAAAGGCATGTGCCAACACCACTTGGTTTCCTGTAACCATTTTAATATCTAACAAAATATACTTCAAACCAAAACTAATCAAAGGGGATAGTGAAGGACACTACATATTTATCAAAGGAAAAACCAACCAGGATAACATTTCAATTCTTGACATCTATACCTCAAAACACAAGGGCATCCATTTTTGTGAAAGAAACATTACTACAGCTTAAATCGTACATTGCCCCTCACACACTGATAGTGGGAGACTTCAACATCCAGCTCTCACCAATGGACAGGTCATCTAGACAAAAACTAGAAATACTGGAGCAAACAGACATTATAAAACAAATGGACCTAAGAGATATTTACAGAACTTTCCACCAAAGCACACACACAAAAATATACTTTTTTTTTAATTAGCACCTCTCTGCATTTTCTCAAAAATTGACCACATACTCAGACACAAAGTAAGTCTCAAAGGCACAATAAAATTGAAATAACCCTTGCATCCTATCAGACCACCATGGATTAAATAAAGCTGGACATCAACAACAACAGAAGCAACAGAAAGCTTACAAACTCATGGAAACTGAGCAACTCTCTCCTGAATGAAAACTGGGTCCAGACATAAAGAAAGAAAAATGTAAATAAAGATTTCCTAGAAATCAATGAAAACGAATGTACAATATACCCAAACTTATGAACACAATGAAAGCAATGCTGTAGACAAATTTCTAAACAGTCTTATTAAATAAGAAACACAGAGCCAAATACAGAGGTAATAGCAAAAGAAATCAGAGAACTAGTGAAGAGCCATGACTACCTTATCTTACTACCTCGTCACTGTCGCTTCCCCAGAGAGAGCTTCTTCTTGTGTAACCTGTGTTTTTATTGCCTTCCTGTTCTGTCTTCTCATTGACTCTAAGCCCAGGCACATGACTTCCTCGTCACTGCCTGTCTATACAGACCTCCAGGTCTCTATGGTTAGTACTGGGATTAAGGGCTTGTGTCACCACGCTTGGCTGGGTCCTTGACCACACAGAGACTCTGTCTGCCATGTGATGGGATTAAGGGCGTGGGCTACCACCACCTGACTTCTGTTCCTGGCTCCCTATGTGACCTCGCTATGTGACCTCTGATCTCCAAGAAAACTTTATTTATTAACATACAAATAAAATCACATTTCAGCACAATTAAAATATCACCACACAGTGCTAATAGGACACTTGATAGCACTAAGTGCCTATGTAAAAAACAATTTTTTTTAAATGGAGAGATCTCAAATTAGCAACATAAGAAAACACATGAGTGCCTTAGAACTAAAAGAAGAACACTAAGAGGAGTAGATGGCACAAAAAAAAAAAAAATAATCAAACTGAGGTCTGAAATCAATAAAGTAGAAACAAATAGAACAACACAGAGAATCAACCAAAGAAAAAGTTGGTTCTTTGAGAAAATCAACAAGATAGACTACCCTTCTCCAAACTAACTAAAAGATGGAGAGATGCCAGGCAGTGGTGGCGCACGCCTTCAATCCCAGCACTCTGGAGGCAGAGCCAGGCTGATTTCTGTGTTCGAGGCCAGCCTGGACTACAGAGTGAGTTCCAGGAAAGGTGCAAAGCTACACAGAGAAACCCTGTCTCAAAAAAAAAAAACCAAAAAAAACAAACAAACAAACAAAAAGACACACTTGGGGAAAGAAGCTAAAACATGAATTGAAAAGCTAAAAGGTTGATTAAATTAACAAATTAACAAATTCAGAGAACAAAAAGGGAAAAAACAAAGAGATGCAGGAAACCTGGAAAAATCATAAAAACACACTTTAGAAATCTATACTCTGCCAAATTGGAAAAAAGAAATCTTAAAATAAAAAATAATAATTCTCTCAATAGATACCAATCACCAAAGTTAAACAAAGATCAGATAAACAATTGAATAGACCTATAACCCTAGAGAAAGAGAAGCTGTCATTAAAAGTCTCCAATCAGCCCGGCGGTGGTGACACATGCCTTTAATGCCAGCACTCGGGAGGCGGAGGCAAGCAGATCTTTGTGAGTTCGAGGCCAGCCTGGTCGACAGAGCGAGATCCAGGAAAGGCACAAAGCTACACAGAGAAACCCTGTCTCAAAAAAACCAAAAAAAAAAAAAAAAAAAAAAAAGAAGTCTCCAACCGAAAAAAGCCCAGGGCCTGACAGTTTTAGCACAGAATTTTACCAGACTTCCAAAGAAGAGTTAACACCAGTACTTCTCAAATTTTTTTCTACAAAAATAGCAGCAGAAGTAACATTGCCTAATTCTTTTTATGAGGCCACAGTTACCCCTGATACTTGAACTATATAGAGACTAAAAAAAGAAAGAAAATTATAGACCATTTCCTTTATGAACATAGATATGAAAATATTCAATAAAATACTTTTCAACCAAATCCAAGAACAGAACAACAGAAAATCACCCACTATGACCAAGAAGGTTTCTTTTCAAAGATGAAAGGATGTCTCAATATATGAAAATCAGTGAATATAATCCACCATACAAACAAACTGAGAGGAAAAAAACAGGATCATCTCATTGACGCAGAAAAGGCCTTTGACAAAATCAAACACCCCATCCAGATAAAAGTTTTGGAGAAATCAGTGATACAAGGGACACATGTAAACATGATAACGGCAATTTACAGCAATCCTATAGCCAACATCAAATACATAGAAACTCAAAGCCATTCCAGTAAAATCAGGAACAGGAGAAGGTTGACAGCTTTCTGCATTCTATTAATTATAATACTTGAAGTTTTAACTAGATCAGTAAGACAACTGAAGGAGAGCAAGGGGAGACAAGTGGAAAGGATGAAGTCAAGGTTTCATTATTTGTAGATGATATGATAGTATATACAAGTGATCCTGAAAATTCCATCAAGGAACTCCTACAGTTGATAAACACTCTCAGCAAAGTAGTTGGATACAACATTAACTCAAAAAAAGGAAACTTCATATATACAAATGCCAACTGGTTTACAAAAGAAGTCAGGGAAATACTTTTCACAATAGCCTTATATTAATAATTAATTAATTAATTAATTAATGGGACTTGTGAAACTGAAAAGCTTCTGGAAGGGGCAAAAAACACTGTCAATTGGACAAAGTGGCAGGCTACAGAATGGAAAAAAATTTACATTCAGTAGAGGGCTAATATCCAAATATATAAATAACTTAAGAAACTAGATACTGCAAAAACAAATAATCCTATTAAAAATGGGGTACAGACCTAAACAGAGAATTCTCAATAGTGGAATCACGAATGGCTGAGAAACACTTAAAGAAGTGGTCAATATCCTTGGATATCCGGGAAATGCAAATCAAAACTCCAGGGATCCATGGAGTTGGCCTGGCCTAGCTTCCTTGAGAGAGACATGTGTCATAGGTTTTTCAGGTTACAGTCCATGGTTCCTGGGGCACAATGTGCCTTCCAGTTCCTTAGAGACCGATGAACTCACTTAGGCAGTGATACATTCAGGCTGCTTTGTGTTTCTCTGTATGTTCCCTTACTAGTCAAGGAAGCAAGGAAGCTTGACAGAACAATTGGTCTTAGACATTAATCTTGTCTACCCTGTATGGCTCACAAACTTCATTGTATCCTGGAAACTACAACTATATTAATCCTGGCAATTACCATTGTATTCTGTTTCTGATAAAGGTATAAAAAGTCTGATTGCTCTCAATAACATTGCTGTAGCCTCAGTTTTGCTGTGGGCCCTCCAACTAGCCTGATTTAATTGAGGCCATATTAGGTGACCTTGGCCTGGTAAGTAGGTGCATAAGCTTCCAAAAAACTACTTTGATATTTCATCTTACACTTGTCACAATGTCTAACATCAACAATACAAATAACAGCTCCTGCTGGTGAGGAAGTGGAGCAAGGAAGCCATTCTTCCATTACTGTTGCGAGTACAAATGTAGAGCCACCATAGAAATCAATATCTAGCTTCCTCAGAAAGTTGGGAATCTATCTACCTCAGGATCCATGTCTTTTACTCTTAAGCATATACCCAAAAGGTGTTCCATCCAACCACAAGGACACTTGCTCAACCATGTTCATTGCAGCTTTATTCATAATAGCCAGAAACTGGAAACCACCTAGATGTCCCTCAACTGAAGAATGGATTAAAAAAATATGGTATATGTACACAATGGAGTATTACTCAGCTGTCAAAAAAATGACATCATGAAATTTGCAGGGAAATGGATGGAACTAGAAAAAAAATAATCCTGAGCATGATAACCCAGGCCCAGAGAGACAAGCATGGTATGTACTCACTTATAAGTGGACACTAGCTGCAAAACAAAGGATAATCATGTTACAATCCATAGACCAAGAGAGGAAGGTTAAAGAGGAAGGGTCTATGGAAGGTGTATGCTTCTTGCTGGGAGGGGGAGACAGAATAGATTTTATGGAAAGGCTGCGGGTGAGTGGGGACAAGAGTGGGGGGGGGTTAGGTAAGGGTGGTGATAGGGGAGAGGGAGAGAGTATGGTGGAGACAGATGGAACTTGGAGGCATTTGGGGGTGGTATGGATTCCTAGTGCAACAGAAATTTCCTGGAATCTATGAACCTTCCATAATGAGAACTCCTAGTAATGGAGGATATAGTGATGGCCAGTTCTTAAAGCCAAGGAAGGCTTCTGGTGGCAGGACTGGGTTGCATCTAATTGAGTTGCTGGCTAAAGGTTTCCCATGGAAGTTTCCAAACAAAGCCTGTTGCTAAAACAAAGGGTTGCTCTCTGCTAATTGATAGTAGGGCTCATTGCTGAAGACAACACCCACACAACACACTGAACAAGGAGAAGTTGTGCGGTGCCCACATGGAGCCTTCAGCACTACATACTAGAGTCTTTGGTGTGGAATGGTACTCTGTAGGCTACCAAAACAGAAATGTGGACACCAACCCAGGGACAAAGTCTTTGACCTACAACTTGTCCTGCCTGCATTATATTCAAGGGCAATGATGGCACAGAACTTGTAGGAATAGCCAACCATACCCAACACTGCTTGGAAAACCAAGAACCAGAAACTAGATATCCCAGAGACCTAGGGTAAAATCAACACTACTGGTCTTAAAAAAAAAGTATCAATAAAATGATTCCCAATGATATTCTGCTATACTCATGGAAAGGCTTCCTCTGATAGCACATGGGAACAGATGCAGAGACCCATAGCCAGACATTATGCAGAGAGTCTAAATTGGAAGTCTCTATCAAATCCTTCCCTTCAGATTTCAGGGAATCCTGAGGAAGAAGAGGCAGAAAGACTGTAAGAGCCAGAGGAGAATGGGCAAATGAGCTCACAGTAAGTGGAGCAGCAAACACAGGGCCTTTGCACCAGCTCTTCTGAATACATCTTATAGCTATTAGCTTAGTATTTTTATGGCACTCCTGACTGTGAGAATAAATGGATCTCTGACTCTTGTGCCTACTCTTGGGATTCTTTTCCTCCTTTTGTGTTGCCATGTCCAACTTTGATATGATAGTTTTTGCTTCATCTCATTGTATTTTATTTTGTCATGTTTGGTTGTTATCTCCTAGAGGCCTGATCTTTTCTAAGGAGAGACAGAAAGGGAGTGGATGTGGAGGGGGGTGGGAGTGGGAAGGAACTGGGAGGAATAGAGGGAGGGGAAACTATATCGGGATATATTACATGAGAAAAGAATCCGTTTTCAATAAAAGAAAAAAGAAAATTGATTTAAAAGCAGATTCTTCAACTGTTTGTCAGATCCACTGCTTCTAGACAATGGTCTGAAACTTGAAGGTTGTCACTCACCTTTTGACATGGTCTGGGGGCTAATGAAAATTGACTGCTGTAAGGAACTAGCTAGCACTGTACTGTAATTTGCTCTGTTAGTATTCTTAGTCATAAAAAACATTTGAGTTTTTCTGGTAAAAAGCTATTTTTCCTGTATAAGAAGTTCATACTTCATCTTCTATGCAATTGTTGCTCTGCGAACTTGAGGCTTTGGAGAGCTTCTCACATTGTCCACACACACATTGGATTCATCCTGAGATTGAAAATAGAAGAAAAACAAAAATATTAGCATATTTTAAAATCATGGTGTTTTGTCGTTGCTGTTGAAGCATACAAACACCATTAGGAATAAACTTAAAACCTTATGATTACAATTGTATGTCTTCCTTACGGCAACAAAGAGTTACTCCTTTAGTGAATGTTCTTGTGGTTACTAAATTCAAAAACTCCTTTTCCTTTCAACTGTTGAAGGAAAAACAAAACAAATCCTCATTCAGCAACAGTTTAAAAAATATGGTAGGGGTAAAATGTTGAAGTCTGTCCCTGAAGCTACATAACACACATATCCTTATATCTATTTTTCACTAAGAGAATACTGTACATGAAATTTTTGAGCAAGGGCACCGTTTCAAAATGTATTTGCACCCAAACAAATCCATTGCTCAGAGATATTCAAATGACAGCTTCTCTCCCCTTGTTATTCTCCTTAATTCTTAATATCCCAACATTTCCAACTGTGAAAAGGGGGAGAAGATGTGAAGAGGTAGGAAAGCATACATTTTTCTAACTCAGCCAGCTTGAGATGGGCAGCCTGTGCCTGGGGCTGTAACAAGCCAGCACAGTGGTTTGTAAGACAGCTAGCTACCTTCCACATTGCCTCAAGTTTTCAACTGGAATTCTGACAATCATGACAGAACCTAGAACTTGAGGCTTTGGAGAGCTTCTCACGTTGTCCACACACACATTGACTACACACTCACACATGCACATAAGTGCATGCATATGTGTGCTAACACCCCACACATACATATCTAGCCATTCCTCTGAGGAGAGAAATCTGGCCAAACCTATTAAGACTGGAAAATAGCTAATGTTCTTGCCAGTGAGTTAAAGCTGGGTATCCCTTTTGTCGTAGCCAAATTTATGACATGGATCAAAAACCATAAAAAGCTACGTTGCATCCTGCCATTAAGGAGAATTAATATTTTCAGCGGTATGTTAACCGACGTTTTTCCAGTGTCTCTTGTTAAAAGCAGATTGTTGGCTTTTCATCATGGTGTGCCAAACATTTTCATTGAAACCCTAACAAGACTTTCATCTTACAACCATTATTTCTTAAAGGACTTGGATGGGAGCAATGTATGGGAATGGCTGCTCTGCAGCACTGTAGCATGAGGCACTGGCTGTCATTAGTGCACTGGCCTTGCTGAACCGTCGCACATGTAGACATTTAAGGCATTTCCAGTGTGACTTGATTCTTTTCCTTGAAGCACACTTCATATTTTACCTATTAAGCCTAAGCTACATAGGTTCTTTCTCCACTTGCATGTACCTTTATGATGATTCATTCTATTCATCTGTCTAGTAAAAACCATAATTAATGAGCTCTTTCAGACACAGACACATTGCATGTGCATGCATGTGTTTACACACACATACCTATTTACACACACAGTTCTTTGGGGGTCTTGTTTCTTATTAATGATGTCTACAGAATTTTTCTCTGAGCTTGGGAAATCAATGAATTCTTTTAAAACCCCTCAGCCCCAACAGCTTAACAATTAACTACATAGCAAGATTCCTCACACACACACACACACACACACACACACACACACATATATATATGTATATATATATATATATATGTATATATCAAATATTATTGTCTTCATGGGAATTGGAACAAATCATATTATAGGAAAGGAAGACAACAATATGGGATGCAAAAAAAATTGTCATGAACACAGAATGGGTCTTGTTTCTAGATTCTTCTATTTAGATGGTTCAATATACATTCTAAGACAATGACTTTAATAAAGCTACTTGGCTAATGGCAATGGGTTCTATTTTGAACAATAGCCTTTCTTTTTCCTAAAATATGTATTTAGAGTCCATGTCTGATGACGGTTAAATACAGAGAGGAAAATTGTGGCATGTAGCCTGGGCTCTTATATGTATGGGTTGGCCAATGTTTCTACTGAATGCTTTATTACGTGGTCAGTCAGATTGTACCATATGACCACAGGCCATCCACTGACTCTCAGCCAGCAAGCTGACAGTCACTAGATGAAGAACAAGAAAGTACGGAAGAAAGCTCTTTGTATTGAAGAAGTAAAACTTCTAGAACCTAGATTTTATGAAGTTCAAAATGCCTCTGAAGGTTTATGATCTGGAAACTGAGATGAAATGCACACATATTAGTCTCTGATTTGGAGTATAATGAAGGCATTCCACTTTTATTTGTAGGAAGTTCCCACTCCCTTTAGATATGTTCTTTCAGTTCAGCTGCTTTTGACTCCAATGAACCAATTTCCAAATCAAATGTAGATTCGACAAAGAAAGCCATCAAGATAAATCATGTAAGAAAACCAGTTGCAAAGAGAAGAAATGAAAAAGAAAGCTAGGCCAATTCCAAGTGTGCAGAGCTCCGGGGCCGCTCTGCCACTGGCTGGCTTCCCTCCCAAGGGTATGGTAATGCTGCTCCTCATCCCAGCACATCCAAGACAAGATAGTTGAGGCTTTCTCTTCACAATTCTCTATTTTTCTTAAAGGAAAACATTTGCCAAAAACTCCTTCATGCAAATTTCAATGTGTTTTTTCTGCCTTATATATGCTCGTTTTTATTTTTAAAATGAAATACATATAAGAAAAATACAATTGACTCTTGTACAAATGCATAAACCTCACTCCTATTAAACATTCCAAAATAAAAGTGAATATTTTGTTTCAATACCAGTAGAATACACCCTTAGGTTGTATAAATGGAAGACTGGTGATGACATTGTCTCAAAATTATAAGAAAAACTTCCATAGATTAAATATATATTGCAGTTATGGAATTAACCCTTTCTTAATAGGCTCAAAATAGCTAAGCATTTATGCTTACTAAAAACAGCACCATCTGGAAGGGAAGATAAACAGCTCATCCAGTAAAATACTTGTAAATATGAGCATGAGAACCTGAATTCTGTTCTCCAGATCCCATGTAAAAAGTATGAGAACACAGTGAGGACACACATCCTTAATCCCAGCACTTAGGGAGGCAGAGGCAGGTGGATCTCTGTGAGTTCGAGGCCAACATGGTCTACAGAGTGAGTTCCAGGACAGCCAGAGCTACACAGAGAAACCCTGTCTCGAAAAGTCAAAAAAAAAAAGTATAAGAACCTTAGCACAGGCCTGTGATTCCTAGTGTTGGGGAGGCAGACACAGAAGGATCCCTGGAGCTGAATCAGTGAGCTCCTGGGTCAGTGAGAGATGGAAGCAGGTTAAGTAAGATGCCAGACATCAACTTCTGGCTTCTTTCTACACACGTGTGCACACACATTCTCTCTGTCTGTCTGTCTGTCTGTCTGTCTCTCTCTCTCTCTCTCTCTCTCTCTCACACACACACACACACACACACACACACACACACACACACACACACTCAAAGCACCAAAGAAAAATTATGAGGAAAATTAAAGTTTAAAGTGTGACTTGAGAAAAAGGAAGAGGACAATACTCTGCATGCCATATTTAATCGGCTAAGGTATTTTCAACTATTTTAGAACCCAAGCCTCCTTTTACTTATGTGAAACTGTTGCATAAGTCAAAAGTGCTATTATAATTCACCATAGCGGTATGGTGCTCCAGTGAGCTGGTGGTTGGCTCAGAACATTCTAAGGATGCCGGCAATGTATAATTCACTACTACAATCAAGAGCGAAGAGGTTAATCCCAAACTCCACTAAAAATCAGAAACTGGCAGAAATGTTTCTAGGGATGTGCTTTTTAAATATTTTAAACTATTTTTTCTCTTTCTCCCTTTGTTTCTCTCGCTTTTTTCTTCTCAGTGGGGGTTTGGAGAAGCAGCTTGGAAGGAAGAAGAGGGCTCCTTCCAGACCTCTGTAGTCCCCAGAGCACTGTTAAGCAAGGGGAGGGCTTCCTGCCCACGCAGCCATCTGTAACATTCTATGAACAGCAGGATCCCAGGACTGCAGCAGCCCTAAACCTGGGTAAGGGCTGTGTGTGTGTAAAGACACCCCCCCCCCCCCCCCCCCCCCCCCCCCCCCCCGTGTCACCCTCTCCTGGAGCTCTCCGTGATCTCTTTCTTTCATCTACTGGCAGGTGAACAGCAGAGTTCTCCACAGCTGAAGTAAATAACCTATCAGTCTCTGCTTGTCAGAGGGTACTGCTGAGGGAAACTGGCTTGACCTGGGCCAAAATACCTGCCTTTTGGAATGTGCTGGTAGCAAGCTGGGAATGTCATCATGCCTGCTAATGTCACACTGTGGAGCACATTCTGGGATCAGTGGACGTGTGTCTGATGTGCTCCTCAGTTACTGCTTTCTAGGCTTGAGTCAATTAGAGCTGGCTTTTTGGAAAGCAGTGTCACTTAAAATATCTTTTATAAAAGTTATTTTCTGTGCCTATAATTTGGGGCTCCCATGTCTGTTATTTCCTCTAGTCCTTGGCTCACACAACCCACAGCCTATGGAAAGTAGTGGAGAGTGACAATGGAAAAAATAACAAGGCTGTTTTTACTCCCAACATCTGGAGAAAATACACTGAAGGAAATGTTAACAAATAGGTACAGGGATTGATAACGTTAAAAGACATATAGACTTCCTTATAGGCAGAAAAAAATAGCCAGGATACATGAGATTGTTTAAATCAGTTTTTACACAAAGAATGCGACACAGCTTAACACCAAAAATAATCTTTACGAAGGCTGTGTTCGCTTCCTTTCCCGGGGTCAACTCAATGAGTAATGTCAAATCCCCAAAGCACATAGGTGCAGAAACATTTTTCCCCGAGAAGAAAGACATCATAGGATTCCAATTTTCGAAATTTCCTTCTCTCTACTTTTCAGTAAGCTTTGCTGTTGCATTTAACTTCTGGCTGCAGTCTAGAGGAACAAATAAATTCTAATATAGAATATGAAATATAAAAAGAAGAGAGAAACTCAAAAAACATTCCAGCACATAGATAAATATTAGAATGGACAATACAACCATGGTCCTGTTAACAATTAAAAATACAAATGTGAAATTGCTCTGCTCCTGTGTGTTAAAATAAAGACAAAATATACCTTAAGGAAAAATAAACCATAGTAAGTATCTACCACCAAATTATCTCAACAGTGGCAATATTTCAGCATAACTTTTCTTCTTGAATTTAAGCACATTTTGATATCTGAAGGAAAGCATTAATAAATATTCCCATCTGCTCTAAGTCTGAGATGGTGCTTTGGCCCTGAATCAACGTTAAGCTATCAGTATAAGTTATAAGGCATTAGAAATTAAAAACACAAAGAATCAAATACCATTTTCCCTAGATGTACAATGTTCAGAGAAGATTTAAAAAAGACAAATTAATGTGTAGAAGTAAATTAAACCATTAAGAAAATATTTTAATGAGCACATTGAAGTTGTAAAGTAGGAACTGTAGAACATTTTTTTAAGTTTTGAAAATGAAGACATTTTCCTAGTAGCTGTGGCTGCTGCTCCAGAGTGTAAAGGTGTTAAGGGAGGGTGAGAGGACACATCTTTCGTAATGTTAACTCTCTTCTATGGTCTCATCATGTTAGTGTCATGTCCAGAGTCAAATTTTGAGATTTTATATTACAACAACTTGCTTTGTTAAAAATACTATAAAAGCAAAGGCAATAAATATCATCACCAGATGCACAGATTGTCTTGTAAGACCAGAAAATGAGTCACCAGTTTACAACACATGATTATTGGACAAATCAAGTTCCCCTGACAGGTTCTGTGTGTTCCTTACCTGCAGACCAACCACAGAGGAAGCAAATTCTACCCTGACCAGTAACAGCTTGCTACCTGAGCTACTCAGGTTGAAGATGGACCAACCCCTTCCCATGAGGAAAATTGTTTCAAGAAGATATCTACCCTGAATCAATACACTAAATAATGTTACAACCACCATGATAGGAGAGGCTGGGGTGCATTTTGTCTTTTTCATGGATAATGTCAGGATGTTATAGGACATTCCATTCCTAAATCCAAGTTTCAATAAAATATTTTATCTCAGTTGTGAAACTCTAGATGATTTTGAAAGATACATGAGTTCTAAACAACAGCAGAGTTCTTCCACTGAATTTTTTCAATGTTTCCTTAAGACAATGATTATTGGAGCAGTGTCTAAATTAATGTGTACTTCCATTTCTGGACTAGCACAAGATTCTTATGATTGTACCAAGTAGAAAGTGTTATCTAGAGGACTGCATTTCACAGCTTGGGTGGCTAGTCCACCAAGCATGGTGGCAGAAAGATGCTTTACATACATGGAAACTTTACAAACATCTTCCAGTTGTGCTGCTGGTGAAAAGTAAGAGAGAGGTTTTGAACTTTCTCTCTTTGGCTTTCCAAGATGATGCAGGGCCTTTCTCTATTGGACCTTTACTTGACTAAAATAGATAATAATAATAATAATAATAATAATAATAATAATAATAATAATAATAATTGTCTACAGAGCTTGACTGTAGTAACTAGAAACAAGAGGCACAGCTCTTCTTTGGTTTATATATTTTTAGAAACTAGTAAAGAAAACACAAAATAATATTTCCAGAAAGCAAGAAAGAAAGGAAGAATAAACTCAATAAAAACATCTGTCTGATAATTTGAAAGTTGTACATGACATAGTCACTTTTTCCATAAAACTGTTTCAAGTTTATATAATGCTCTAAAATATCTATATATTGTATTTAATTTTATACCCAAGCTTTGTAACTTATTTAGTTGAATGAAGGAGAAAATGTCTTAATATGCTACAAGTAAAAAAATTCATATACATATATACATTCCCTTGGTACCCTATCCAAAAATGCTTTATATTTGCTTCATATCTTTCATATAACCATATTGTAATAGTCTAGTTTTATGGGTCTTGTTATGAGAGAAGAGATGAAGCTATGGATTCTGACTAATTAGTTTAGTGAATCTGACCTTTTTCAAGTTAAAATAACTCCTCTGGTCCCAGGGTCCTGAAGGAAAACTTTTCTGTGAAAAGCTTAAGAAAATCAAGAAATGAGGGCTGATGAGAAGCCTCCATATTTAAAGGTGCTTTCTGCCAAGCCTGAAGACGAGATTCAATCCCTAAAACCTACATAGTAAAAGGACAGAACCAACTCCCAAAGATTGTCCCTTGTCTTCAACACACACTGTGGCAAGCACCTGTACCCTCCACACACACACCACACACACACACAACACACATACACAACACACACACATACACAAAATAAATAAGTGTTTAAAATGAACAGAAAGAAAATCAGAAGTATGATATATTCAGTTTGAAGATAAATACCAAACCACCAAAATATAGATTATTTATTAGAAAAAAATTTTAAATTATCAATTAAGGTATAGGCATAAAGAGATAGTTGTAATTAACTTGTTTTCTTGCTCAGTGCTAGACTGTTTTACAAATTGTTTTTTTTTAATTCTCAGCTTTGATCAAAGACATAACCATTAGATTATTTAGTAATAAATTAAAGTACGAGGTTTTTAAAGATTAATTCAATAAGTATTATTGATCACGTGGCTTATGTTTGCCCTGGGTGAATAAGAAAAACACAATAAACATGAGAGACATGGATATGCTGAAATGTATAATCCAATACTCTTAAAACTAAATACTGTATATTGTACATGAATTTTCTTTTAAAATGGTATATAATCTGATTTTCTAGTGTTAAACTGGAATGGCTAAACACACTACTAAAACTTATGGAGATGTTTTGCATGTTTTATCTTTCTGTTAGAGTATGCAGAAGGTAGCATGATCTAAATGAATTATTGGACTTTTGTTCTTAATTTTCTTAATGAGGTCAAGCATATTGTACTTGATCCAGCAATTTCTCCAATTCCTAATTTTACCTTTTTATGACTAATTATAAAAATTCAAATACATAAGAAGAGATACATAAAGAATGACTTGATGTAGATTCAAACCAACAAATGTTCTTTTAGCCAAGGACATATAGTTACATGCAATTAAAAAGGTTTTCCTATATTAGAAGCTGAGGAGACAAAATTGGGAAAACAAAACTATAATGACCTGTTGTGGAAGTTGTAGATTTCTCTAAAATATGACATTCACACTTCATTTTGTCTTATTGTTGTACTGACAGCATTTACTATATTTAGATTCCACAAAACAAGTTGGTTACAGAGACATGTTATAATTTACATCTTTAACTTCCTACATAATTTGCATTTCATGCTCTATAATTTTAGATTACACAATTTGTTCTCCCACAAAAGCATGGGTATAGCTTTGTTATTGGAGATAAAGGTGGTGGCAGGTGCCCCAGTTGGCTGTGATAAATTTACAACTAGAGTTGTGATGTGATATGGGTGAGGAATGCTGTAAACTAGTATGAGAGGGCTGCTTTCATGTTTATTTATGAAAGCCACGGGGATTACAAAATCCGTGAGAAATGGTGTAGATTTCTAGATGTGGATTTAATAGTGACTTCTTCACTGCCTTTCTCACTGTTTCTTTGTGCATTAGCATGATTTTCTCACTGGTCTTCACATTCTATATTATGTCTATTTTTTCTGACGAAGAAAATGAGGTAGTGTGGCTGGATGGTTTTAAAGGGAATTAAAACTGGCTGGGGCCTCTAAAGTCAAAAGACTGTACACAGCTCACCAAGTAAGCTCTCAGTAAACACACACAGACATGGAGTCTAAGGATGACTTCTCTGGGTGTATTTGTTCTCTTTAAGGTCCTTTCAGCAAGAATTGAACTAAAACATAAATCGAGGTATAGTAATTTAATGCTCCTGTGTTACTCTCTACTTGGCTCTCTTTTAAACACAAACATGCTGTACATCCATTTCTCGGCTGCTTCAGTTCCTCTCCCCATCTAATTTAGGCTCCATTCCGGAAATGAATAGCAGGTTCTAATACGAGTGCTGAAGCACAAATACATGTGTATACATGCCAATATGAATGTACAAGAGTCTCTGTGTTCTGCCCAGTCACAGCAATTACTACAAAAGCTCCAGTAACTTCATTTTGGCAACCGAATGGTATATCTGCAAACCAAATGTTATTTTTAAGTGTGTTTTTCTGTTAGTTCATTAGCTTTCTTTTTTTTCTGTCTAACAGATGTGTAGAATTAAATAGGCCTGGCATCATTCATATTTTATGAATATGAAAAATGCCTTCCTTCTTTTGAATAAAACCAACCATTATCTATTTAATTGATGTAAATAAAATATTTCCCTGAATTAACGATGTCGTTGCTGCTCTAATTCCACCTAGTTCCCTTGTGCTTCTGGATTCCTAAACACATACACGTAAGCACACCAGGTTGTGAGTAGGAGATCCTTTTGCATTCTTTCCCAGTTGCCCATTAAAATCATCTCATTTCCTTTCTGAGGAGGAGTAAAGTGGCACACAAGGCCACTACCCCCAACACTGTAAATAATACATGTCCTCTGTCATCACACAAAAGTCACTGTGAAAAAACAGGAAGGGACTTTGAACATTATCTGGTTTAATTCCTTCACTTTATAGGTGAGGAAACTGGCCTGTAAAGAGGGAAGTCCCTGTCACAAGGTCGCATGTATAACTAGTGAGAGAGCATGTTTATTTATATTAACAGGATTCCACCTTCACAGTCTCCAAACAGCTGGTGGGCCCGCAGTGGGTTGGGGGAATATAACACTGTTTCCACATAAACAATCAATTAGCAAATGTATTTTTTAAATACATTCAGACAACAATTATCCAAAACAACAACAAAATATTAAGCCTTCCTATCTGCAAGGGAGAAAGCTGAGGATCCAAAGAACTCAGCAGAAAAATCTCAGACTGGGATGAAGTGAGCTGGATTCTCAGCAGGAAAGAACCAGTCACCCCTGAATGAGCAAAGAAGCTTCTGAACGGTAGAGCATTGCCCCGTCAGGATAGCTTTTGTGCACGTGGTGGGGGAAAACAAAGGGTTTGGGCTAATATTTTCAAAGTCTCCATAGCTGCCCCTTTCTGAGAGTTATTCATATACTCATGACAAACACCCTGCAAGCAGCAGGACGGGGCTACCCCAGGGCACTTATTTTCTCAATCCACTAGAACTTGAGTTCCACTTTTCTCAAAATTTCACACTCAAAAAACGTAACTTCAAAAATAGTCTCAGCCTTGATTACTTATTTACTAACTGAGAGTGCGTGTGTGTGTGTGTGAGGTTGCACTCAAGAGTGTGCATGTGTGTGTGCACATGTGTGCATGTTCAGAAGTCAGGGGACAACTTGTGGGAACAGGCTCTCTTTCTACCACGTGGCTAAAGGAAGCAAACTCAAGTATCAGCCTTGAAGGCAAAGTGCCTGACTCACTGAGCTGTTTCCCCCAGCCCTGAAGATTCTTTTAAATTTTAGAATAGAAGTTGAATGTTGGAAGACTTTTCCCTCAAGCAGATAGTTTCCAGGAGTTAAAAATTAACTTTTACTCCTGTAAGAACATTAGTTTAGATTAATGCCAATACTCATTCTTTTGAATTAAAGATACTATTCCAGAAAACATTTCCCTTTGTATTTCTGTAGAACATTTTTTTTAATCATTGAAACATTTTTGGAGGTACAGAGATGTGGATGGTATGATTGAGTATTTAGAACCCAAGATAAATTCTTAGAAGGCAGAAGAGGCTATCTTGTACACATAATCATGACTGCAGTTGACACAGGCTTCCAGTCTTCTGGCCAACCTCAAGCTAGAAGGAGCCAAAATCCTAGGACAAAGACTGATAGGAAACTGTATGTGGTGCACATGCCTAAAGTCACAGCAATTGGGAAGTGGGTCACTTGAGCCAGAGAATTTGAGGCCAGTCTGGACAACATAGCAAGACTTGGTCTCTTTAGAATAACAAAATGGGGCCATTTAGAGGACTCATCTGGTAATGGTGTTTGTCACTAAGCCTGATGGTCTGAATTTGATCCTCAGACAGAAGAGAACCAACTCCTACAAGCTGTCCTCTGACCTTCACACAAGTGCCATTAATAAACACACACACACACACACCCCACACACACGCTAAATAATGATGAAGCAAAATAATTTAAAACTTAATAGAAAATATATTTAATTTCAAATATAAAATTGCCTTATTTGTGACAAAATGAACTTCTTAGAAAAAAGTACAGACTTTCATTTTTAATTCCAAATTCGGATGTGTGTTAAGAGACTTGACCCTGGTGACAAAGAGACCTAATTTGAAATACTGGCTATGTCATGGAGTTTCATTAGCACTCAGCAACTTTGGCAGCGACAGAGATGGAAAAGCAGAGGCTCATATTTATTCTTAATTCCAAAATGTATTCCAATCAGAAAGCTTTCGTTTGTGATTCTAAATAACACTTTAGAAATGATACAGAGCCACCTGGGTCTCCTGATTTCTACAAAGATACATTATTCGGCCCAAACTTGAACTCTTCTCCAAGTTTCTCCCATTGGAAAACCTTCTGTGGCCAGTTGTTATCAATTTGGGACATTTCACAATAATTAACTACTATAGTAGAAAAAGTTAAAGTAGCAAGCAGAACCTTTTGCAATTTACTTAAATGTCTACTTTGAGTTTGAAAAGAAATCCTCAGCCCTTATTGAAGAAAGTGAAGCTGTCTCCACAGATTAGCAGGGCAATGAGGAAGGACACTGCCATCAGACTCAGTGAGGAGTTGGTCTCATTTCCTCTCCCTGGTCTCTCACCAAGATAAGGTGGTGTGAGATCCATTCTGCCCACTCTATCCTTTCAGGGCCTGCCAATTTTCTCTAGGAATCAAGGACAGTTCCTTCTCTTGTTCAGTGACTGTCCCTCCACCCCCTGAAAACCAGCGGAATCTGCCTGGGGTTAGGAAAGTTCTCAAATACTTCCCAAGCAGAATCATGGAAATTAAAGCTGCGGAAGCCCTCATTGGATCATCCAATTCATCTACTTCCCATTAAAGAGTTTTCCATATGGAAACTTTTCAGATGTTGGATGTCTCCTTTCGCTTTGCCAGGCCCTGAAGTCAGATTGTGACTATCCAGCCCAGCGTAGAACAAGGAATAAGGCCTGCATTCAATGATTTCATAGACAGAAAAGCGCCTTTCCCAAAGGTGTTATCATGTTACAACAGCTTTTGGATGAAACTAGGTGACACCTCATCAGAACATTACGTGAGCATGCAGAGCACGGTACAGTCCTCCCAAGCCATGGACTTCACGGCTCTTTCACAAAGAGCAGTGTTTGGTGGCTGTATACTGAGTACAGTGGAGACTTCCTGGAACCCAGCACACACACACACACACACACACACACACACACACACACACACACACACACACACACACATCCCTTCTCTCTCTCTCTCTCTCTCTCTCTCTCTCTCTCTCTCTCTCTCTCTCTCTCTCTTTCTCTCTCTGAATTTGTGTATGTGTCTTTCTCTCATTTGTTTGTGTCCTTCCTTCTTTCCTTTCCTTTTTTTTTGGTATTATGGTATTATTTTTCTTAATTGCTAAAGGTTTTTACATAGAAGCTCCTGCTCTGGCTTTCTCTCTGAAGTCCCCTGAAAGAAGAGGCCATTGTTTAGTGATACATACATAGATCTTCAAGAAATCATCAGCCAGCAAAAAGACACCGTTTTCTCTAAAAATGTACTCATAAATCTCCTTTCTAGACTCCCATTAGATTCTCCCGAGTGCTCCCCTAAGGAGAGCTCCATCCTTGGGGAGTCCTTGCATCATGATGGTCACACTAAGGTCACAGAAAACTGCTGACTTTATATTCAAGTCTCACTTTTAAATTAGATGAAGTTGGACCCTAGTTTCTTTCCCTTTTAGCTGTGTAAACTTGTGTAAGTTAGGTAGCTGAATACCAACTTACTCATTTATGCAATGATTTTTTTATAAGGCAAAATAAATGCTAAAATTTTGGCTTTTGTTTAATGAAAAATAATAATAGTTTCTTTTCCTCCTTTTATAAATGGTAATTAATGTAGAAACCTTGGAAGAGTACCAAAATTGTTTTTTTTTGTGTGTGTGCGTGTGTGTGTATATTTATTTATTTCTGATAATAATGGTTTGAGTATATAGTTTCTTGGCATTTTTTTAAATAAAGAAAAGAAAAGACAAATATTACACCAATGTAGAGTTGGCAAAACCAATTAAAATATAACTTTAGATACTGAACTTAGCAAATCTTACAACATTCTAATGCACTCTCCAAAGATGAATTAAAACAATGGATTTAGAGATCGGAGACACCATCCTTCATGCCACACTTGGGGAGTTATTTCTCTTCTTTGCCGCTGTCAATAAACAACCTTAACTAACAAATACCAGAGCAATTGAAAAGTTTGGTTTGGGAGCATCTTTGTTTGGGTTTGCTTCCTTCAAAATCTTCAGTTTTTCATTCTTTGGAAATCATTATTTTGCTTCCTTTAACTGAGGTCTCCTGCAACCCTCCTTGTGAAAGTCTGCCCACCACCAATTCTCCCACTTACTTTGCAGCTACTTACTCACACCATTTACTTCTCTCCTCAAATGTATCCTCCGTGAGGATAGAGCCTTTACATAAATTCAGTTTCTATTTAGACCAGTCTCCTAGGCTGAGGCTGACAGCGAAACATAGGGCACACAATGGGCACTAAAACGTGTTTTCAGTGTTTCAGTCGTAGGTCAATAGGCCTGAATTTCAGAGGAATAAATCGCAAGCTTGGATTCACATTGAGCCAGGAATCTTGCTCTTTTAAAGCAGGAGTATATAGTTTTGTCTGTAGTTTGTCTACCATTAACATAGAATTTCATTTTTCTAAGGTCTCAGTTACCATTCATTCATGGTTAAAACTCAAAATTTAGCTTATAGGAGAAAACTAACCAGTCATTGGCACCCAATGCTCAAGCATTCCTGTTCAGGCCTTTAGTGGTGAGTAATACATCAGTAGCCACTTACAATGTACTGTGAGTATGTAGTGACCCCAAAGAAATCCACTGGAAAGTAAATATCCTCAGTGTGTGCAATAAGGAATCATGTCCTGAACCAGAAAAGAAATTCCCTTCTAAAGTAAATAGCTCCTGTTTCAGTCTCTGTGAGTCAATACATGGCCTGCTTAATTGATCCAGTGGGCCATGTTCTCCTGGCATCCTCTATCCCTTGTGACTCTTATATTCTTTCCTCCCCCTCTTCTGTAGGGTTCCAGAAGCTCCAAGGGGAGAGACTGAACAGAGACCTCCGTTGTAGACTCTCTCTCTGTATAATGTCTGGCTGTGAATCTCTGTACTCACTCCTATCTGCTGCCAGAGGAAGTCTCTTTGATGATGATGGGACAGGATGCTGATCTGTAAGTACAGCAGAATATCATTAGGAATCATTTCATTGATCTTATTTATTTATTTATCTATTTATTTATCTATTTATTTATTTATTTATTTATTTATTTATTTACTTGCCTGTTGTGTTTGGTTCTGAAGAGGCAAACACAGGACCTGAACCAGGTCCTCTGTATATATGTGTAGCTGTTAGCCTGGTCTTTTTGTGGGACTCCTAACAGTGGGTGCAGGTAGCTCTGACTCTTTTGCCTGCTCTTGGGACTCTTTTCCTTCTATCAAATTGCCTTGTCCAGCCTTGAAATGAGGTCTTTTGTCAAGTCTTATTGTGTCTTGTTTCACTGTGTTTGGCTGTTGTCTCTTAGAGGACTGTTCTCTTCTGAAGGGAAATGAAGGGGTAGTGGATCTGGGGAAGAAGAGAGGTTGGGGGAGGGGAGCTGGGAGGAGTGGAGGGAAAAGAAAGTGTGGTTAGGATGTATTATATGAAAGAAGAATCTATTTTCAATTAATAAAAATAATTTTAAAAGTTCATAGCTTCCACTCAGTATGTGTAAGTAATCTATGAAGATAAAGCACACAGGTTCCAGACCTGATTTCTAAATGAAGGTGAAAATATGGATCTTTCTATAAAATCCCCAATTTGAAAATTGTAACAGTGGCCTAAAACTGTTGTCTTAAAATATGTTCTGAATATCCAGAAGACACACCTACAGGGCAGACGTGACTGACAGGGCAGGTAAACGCCTAGTCCAGCTTCCGGTTTCAAATGCTGAAATTGCACAATCTAAGCCTCCTTCACTTTATCTAGACCCCTTAGTAAATTATGAAGAAAATCCATTCTTTCCAAACTAGAATTCTAATATATGCGCATTTATTTTCCTTTGAGAGTTCCCTCTTATTTTCTTAATTACTTTAATGACATTTTCAAGGACATTTGAGAGTGCCTCCTCCCTATACTTTCCTTGAGTGCACAGTGGTAGTGCAGGGGGAAAATCCCTAGATTTTATGTAGTAAACACAGATTCTTCACGTGAGTTATCTACCTCCAGTTATCCGTGCAAGCTTGAAGAAAGGTCTATGTGTGGCTTGAATCTCAACCCTTCTACTCTGGTGAAGAGCACGACAGTCTCCATTCTTTATATCTACTGTTAGGCTGTGTGCACAATTGAAAATAATACATTGCTTCTCATGTAGTAGCAGCATGCCTTTCTGCAACAGTTGGGCTCCACTGACTGCTCTATTTCTAATAAAATGCGTCATTGCCATGAAAAGTCCTTCTTTCCAGTATCACTGAACATGCGTGAGGGTAAGTTTACTGCTGCCATTCTGCGGTTTTCTGGGGGTTTTAAAAATATCACAAGCTTCTCCCCCAGTTAGGATCCATCATTCAGCTGCTGATAGAAATTAGTAGGCCTGACTTAGCTCTGTCTTTTCTCCCCTTGAGTCAAGATCTTAGTAATTTCCATGCTTTGGTGCATTCTCTCCTTTAACTCAGCCATGTTTACTGAGAAAATATTTGATACACTCTCTTCATTTATTCCCCATGTCAAATTACCATCTGGCTTGACTCTACCTATAAAATCACATCCACTGCCCAGGGCCAAGTCCAAGGGCTCCCTGAGTCCATGTTGGTGTCTGAGGGCCACGCTGCCGCTGGGGCCATGCAGATCTGAGTGGCCTGAGTTGCTACCCAATGCATGATGATGTCCAGGCCAGAGCTGCAGCTGAGGGTCACATCTGGGTCTGTGACCTTACTGCAGCCAGGATCTGTGTTGATATCCGATGTTCCTGTTACCATGGAAGGCCATGCAGACGCCCGAGGTTTGGTGTCTGAGGGCCACACTGCCTCTGGGGCCATGCCAGTATGAGTGGCCTGCACTGCCACCTAAGGCAATAGTGACATCCAGACCAGCTGCTGCTGAGGACAGTGTCTGGGTCCATGGTCCTACAGCGGCTGGAGTCTGTGCTAAAGTCTGAGTCCTATATTGCCACCAACTGGTGGTGTCCAGGGTCATGCCACCACCAGAGCCATCCGGATCTGAATGGACAGTGTTTCTACCTGGAGCCAGGATGTCTCCGGGCCCAAGCTGCTACCAAGGGCCATGTCTGGGTATGTAGTCCAGATGCAGCTGGGGTCTGTATTAATGTCTGTGGCCCGTGTCACCTCAGAGGACCATAGGAACCATGCATGACGAAATCAGAGGGCCATGCTGAGCCAGGCCGGCCCTTTGCTGACTCAGGGAAAGCTGGTCCTACCTCTCACTGGACGTTGCTGCGAGAGACGAGAGCTGGCCCCGAGACGGCCCCTACACTCAGGAGAGATGGCCCCACACGTTACCACCGACAAGGGAGATTGCAAGGGCATAGAGGAGCTGACTCTGCCCCCTTGTCCGAGGCCGGTGCCAGACTGACCAGCTCAGCTACCACCCAGGCCCACAGCCAGGTCTTTGGTTTGCCCACCTAGACCTGCTGGAGCTCACAAAGGGACTGGTCGTGTGGATCAATACCCGCAGCATCTCCATGACTGGCTAGGGATATCCCAGAGGGGTTCTGGTGAGGAGCCAGTGATAATGGTGTGCCAGAAACCAGAGGCCTTGAACCAGACCAGTGACTCATGGCAATGAACATTTGCTAGTAAAGCTGACTGGACAAAAGGGTGTACTATATGACACAGCAAGGATCCCAATGCCTCCATGAGGAATGAAGAGGTGTTGGAGAGGCAGGAAAGAAGAGGGAAAGAGGTTTTTTGGGGTTTTGTTTTTTCATTGTATTTATGTATTTTGGGTTTGTTTTGTTCTTGGTTTTGTTTGCTTGCTTGCTTTGTGGTGTTTTAGCTTGATTTTTTTTTTTAATTTTCTTTTGAGGAGGTGGTATGGGGATGAGGGGAGATATGGGCAGACTGGGAGGTGAGCAGAATTAGGATATGTGATGTGAAATTCCCAAAGAATCAATAAAGAAATTATGTTTAAAAACATCTCATCCACACACCAGCATGTCTTCAGATGACCCAGTTTTTAGTTTGTTAAGGTAGACAAGCTCGGGAGTAAAAAGCCAAAATCAAGCTCCAGAGACTCCGTCTGCCTTTTCCTCTAAACGGTCTCCTTCACAGGCTCTCTGAGTGTGTTCTACCAGTAATCCAGGGGGACTGTGCCGCCAACACTGTTCTAGGGAGAGAAAGCATCCTGTATTCCTCCACATTGCTCCCTGTTGTTAGTGTGTTTCCTTGCTCGAAACAAAACAGTTCCCATACTAACAAGGAAACCAAGGTTTTTTTCAAGAATTGTTGTTCGACTATGCATCACATGACATATATACTTTCAAAGCATTTTTGAAAGCAGAACTAAAATTATTGTCCATACCACCTTCAAGAAATCCAGAATTAGTCACTCAAGAAATCTATTCTGAGGACCAGCTATGTGCAAAGCACTATAAAAGACTATAATACATAGAAGAAAAGCCTTTGTGTCCTAAAAAGGCTTCACAGAAAAATACGAGAATGGCAGAGTGCTCAGCTGTAACTGTGGAGGCAGGAAGTCTACCTGGGGGAACTATTAAATGAGGTCTCAGGAGATGACTCCCATGGTGATAAAGCAACAGACAGTTCACGTGGAGAAAACAGGCACAGCTGATGCTGGGGCTGGCAGGTACATACCAGCAGGCAAGTGTGGAGAAGCAGCTCAGGGACCTCAGGTGGAGAGTCACCGGAAAGCACCTAGGAAATTCCCTCTTTTGTGCAGAGGTCTTCTCCACTACTGTGGAGAGTTTCTGTTTATCACGCAGGCTGGATAAACAAGTAATTGTGAGTAAGGAAGCCAACAGATTAAGTTGTAACTGTGTATGAATGAGTCCTCTGGTGTGCGATGAACACTCCACCATTGTCAGTGGTGCTTAGGGAAGGCAGATAAGTTTGCAGATCATCCAGAGCTTTAGTTCAGTCTTCAGAGCTCTGAGAGCAGCACCAATAGGTGTGAAAGGGACAAGACAAATTGTTCAGTAGGTTTAATCAATAGCACTCAAAATTCAGATTGAGTGAGTCCGGCACTGTTCTCCCTTGGGGAACTCATGTTACATATTTCTCCCCAAGTTTCATTTTTCTAGGATCCATGATGCCATCATTCTTTCCAGCCACTGCCATCCTGACAGGTATGGGAATACCAGCCAGCACTCTGATGTTCCCAGGTTTGCTTCCAGTTTCCTCCCACTGGACACTGTGCCCTGGAAAACATCCATCTTTGCTACCACAAGTGGGCTCCGCATGTCAGGCTGCAGTCAAGCCCAGGGTTTGACCAGGATTTCTCACCACTTACTTATATGTAGTCTGGAACATATTCTTTATTTGCCCAATGCAACTTAGTTTTAATGCATGAAGCTGCCATTCTGTGCATTCTTTGCTTCCTGCTAATAGTGATGGCCTTCTGCCCCTCCACATCTCTGGCTATCTCTCATTTGCCATCCTAGTATGCCAACATGAATTGCAGTGCAGTTTGGCTCTCTTTTTTTTCTTTTTTTTTTTTTTTTTAATACGACACACTTTTTCCTTCGGCTTCTGATAAGGGTATTGTCAGCGAGTCCAGGCTTCCTGTGTTCTAATTACCCTCTAAATGATCCCTATTTCCTTTAGCAGTTAATGCCCATGTATAAGGATAAAGGGCTATGGGAGAAATGGAATTCCTAAACATGTGATATCATAAAATCAGAACTGTTAAGTCTACCTTTAATGTATTCACTTTGGAATTCTTAAGATATCAGAATACAATTAATGTACGTTGACATAGCACTTGTTCTCTGATTCTCTATCTTTATGCCATCGTATTTTTAAGTATTGAAAACAAACTAAATGCCAATGCCCTAAGATCCTTAGTAACTCAATCATGATGTAAACAGATAAGCTACTAAATAGCCATTAAAAATACCCTGTCATTCTATTGTGATATGAAAATATATTACATGAAATAAAGAAAAATGTATTGTGCAATTATATATGACTGTGAGTTTATTTTGCAGTATATTTTATTTTGTATGACTACTTAAACATTCCAATGACCTTACTTCTACGTTTGCCATTTTCTAATCTCTAGCAAAGAATATTAGACATTCAGAGGACTCGTTCTTTTTTAAGAATACTTGTGTTGTTTTTGAATGTTGCAAAAATGTTCAGAACAAGATGTTGATCATATAAATCACAAACAAAGTACTTCAAGGATATTTTCATGAAATATTATAAAACGAAACATAAGAAGACGAAACCCTCCACGATTTCCTCTGGGTTGGCAGCTCTTGTTTGAGGAGCCCATACTTGGCCTCTCCCGTACCTGAGTGCAGCCAGGATTTTTTTTCATAAATGAATAAATCAAATGAATAAGGCTAGAGACATCTGACCATGTCTTTGTCTTGACACCTTGACTGCTTTACTCACTGAACTGTTCTGATTTCCTAGTTCATGTGCTCATTTCTAAGCTGTATCAATTTTTAAAAGAACAAATCGACTCTTCTTTCCTTTTCCTACACTCTCTACCTCTTCTAGTCTACAGTCCAAGAACAAGGCATCACAGAAAAATATCCTTTTCACCCAGTGAGGACAGAGGTGGCACTGACTGAGCTGTCACCCATATCTGTGCTTCTCCAGTCTTCTTGGTGGCACATAAATTCTGACAGTTTCTGTCGATGAAGAGTCTTGGTGTAGTGAGTGCATTTTTCCCCTCTAGTGCTCCTCTTGACTTTGGCAAGTATCATAGTAAGAGGAAGTGACTCTTTCCAATATCCAGTATTTCTTTTTTTTTACTCAAAATCTGGAAAAATGCATTATAAAATGTGAAACTCAATATTATACCGCCAACACATTTTGCATGTTAATTTGCCAAGAAGATAACTTGCATTTTCTCATGCTTCCAGAATCCCCTGGATTATCGGGCATCCCACTCTTTCTCCCCGGGTGCCTCACACTGGACTCCCATCTGCTTCTCCTGCCTAAACATATTCCCCTGAGACTCTGTTTAATTTGAACTGTATTAAATTCATCAGACTCTTTAATGAGCCTTGGGCATTGTCAACTTGTGTGGGGGCCTCTCCTAAATAGTAGCAGAGAGGGACCTTAAGGGCCTTTAGTATGTGTCCTGGGCGTTCTATCAGGCACAAGCACTGTTTCACATTATGTGAGTGTCATAAATAACTTGGTGGGAAGGGTCAGTGTTTTCTTATCTTGAAGAGAGTCAAAGGGCAGTTAGCATTTATCTAGGAAATGCACCTCACAGATGCTGGTCTTAAAAGCTCCTCTGGGAAAGGGTGGGGAGATGCTATTATCCTTACATAATGCTAAAAACCTGGCAGGAGGGAGAAGCAACTGCAGGAATCCTTCCTGTTCCTTTTCATCAAGGCCACAGCAAACAAGGACCGCGGGGCATGAGAACACCAGGAAGTATTAGTAATTTCATTTTCATATACTTTAATTTCTTTTCAGTAGCAAAGACTTTCTTTGGATGTCTTGGCTTATTTCCTTTTGGAGGGGGGGCATTCTTCACTTGTGTATAGAATGCAAAGAGGTTTACTTCATGAGTGTTCTTGGATCAGCCTCCAGGGCACCTCCCAAATCAGAAGAGCAGAGGCTAGGACTCTTTATTTGCTGTGATGAATTGGGATATAGCATAAAATTTTAACTTCAACCAAGTACAAAAAATAAAATAAAATGATAGAGTTTTGCAACTGTGTTTTAAAGGCCCCCTACATAGACTCCAGCTGCCTGGATCTGTTCCTAGAAGGAATCACAGATGAGGTCTATGATATGCCCCTACTGAATTCTTAGTCTATTAGCCACCCTCAGTTCATGTCATTTATTCACCATGTTCTCCTTCTTTAAACTAAATTTATATCTATTCATTTATGTTGAAAATATGAGAGAATCAAACACCAAGGAAGGGAAAATGTACTAATAAGTCTCTGCAAACCGTTTTAAGCAAAATAAATACAGTAAAGTGAATGCATCTCAGCTTTGAGTTCAGTAAATGAGTTAAAGACATTTCTTTTCACTAGTCATCTTTATTTAGATATATTTTAAGTATGTAAAGTGTGTTGGGTTTAAGTGCAGTTTGATGTATTTTCTTCAACATCTTGCCATGCACCAATTAACCCAAACAAGACACACTAAGTTTCCACCACAATAAACAACAACAACAACAAAAAACCATTCCACCAAGTCTATTCCAGAGGATATAGCAAGGGCTGAATCTCCAAGGTGGAACCAAGCTTAGTAGACTTAGGGACTGAAAGCCAGTGTCCCAGTGTCATAATGAAGAGACTAAAAAGAGGTGAAAAGAAGGGAAAGAACCAGGTCGGTGCTGATCTTGCATGATCTGTTATTTTGGGAAGAGATGTTTGGCTGCTGTTGCACATTTATTGGGGGAAAACCCCAGAAGGTTTTGGATGGGGTCTTATACAGAGAAGGCATTATGATTTAATTCTTACCTCATTTTCCGTCTCCGTCTCTCTGTTTCCCTCCCTCCTGTCCTAGGTCCCCAGTCCTAGGTCCCTCTACTGAGTGCCTCCCTGATTGCATCCACAGCTGCACAGAATATTTTTCTTCTTGTGGCACTTCATATATCATTGAACCATCCATTGTTTACTTCTTTCCTTCTGTTCTACTTTCTCTAGTGGAAGAGGGGATGGGCAGAAAGCCGGGTAAGAAACAAGGAAGCTGAACATCCTTTCTTGGAAAGGTCTTGCTTCTCAATATTTACCTCAAGGGCCGCTTTGGAGGAGCAAAGCTTCCTCAGAGGGAATGGAAGCTGTCAGTACAGTAAAGAAGCCAAAGAACTCATCACAACAAAATTCTGTTGCAAACAGATTAACCAGAATGTCTCTGATTCAGCAATGTGGGTTGAACGTTGAGTAGTCAATGCAGTGTTTAAGGAAAACTACTTCCAACCCTTAGGTGAAGCACTGGACTTGTTAAAACCCTTCTGTAAAGTCAGAAAATAGGTTGCACTGAATTATATTCTAAAGGAATTACAAACGTGCAATTAATGTTTTTATTGTCATCTTTTATCTCGTTTATCCTAAATTCATTTTCTATTTCCCCATCTCACATGGTATATTGATATTGTTAAGATAAGCATAAATGCCTCCTTTCATTTGGAAAGTGTTCATGATTGGACTGTCAATCAGATATACTAGCAATTACAGTGAAATTACAATCTTAAGCTTTTCTGTGATATCGCTGGCCATGACATTAAGTTATAGACTCACTTTAACACTTCAGGATCTGTAATTTACTGCCATAAATAGTCACATGGAAGTGAATACATTATTAAATGTATGATCTCTAACATTCTTACTCCATTGTGCTTGTTTAATAACTAATAACTACTAGGTTCAATGGATAATATTGGCACATTATACAAACTGGAAGATAGTTCAAAGAACAAAATTAAGTTAACCAAAATATCCAAGTCTTACAGTTAGACGTCCGTTCTCCTCTCTTAGAATGCAGTGCCTTTGTGTGGTGTGTGCATCTGCTGAGAACTGAATTTGGGCCTGACACATGCTGAGCAGGCACTAGCCTACTGCCATCCCTGCCCACATACTGTCTTCTCAACAGCAGACCTCACTTTGTAAAAGTGCCCTGAGCATTTCAAATGGACAAGCAGAAAGGAGAAAAGAAATCAATATGAAGTTTCTACCTTTCACTGCTTGCTAAGATGGATGCTGAAATTACTTAATTATTCCAACAAACCTAACAAAGGCTGTCAAATTATGTTTCACATCTGGGACTCTGCTTAGTATAAGGTTTGCCAGAAGTCACACAGCTCATTGAGACTGAACTGAGATTTGATGTATCTGGCTGTAGGCTTTACACCAAACATAGGAAACCATAATCATAAATAAGGTTGAAAATTAGTCTCAGGAACTAACTGCCATATTGCTCTTCTTTGATTACATTAAAAAAAATAAATAAGTTAGTAGCTATGCATAGAAACATTGAACATGAGAATTGCCACTATTTAAATATCAAAATTGCCTCAAATTATTATTTATTTGAACCCTATAGAACTGTTTAAACCAAGAACACTTGAAGAAATAGGTCAATACAAGCATGCCTTGTTGCATTGATGACAGGCCTCTATTCAAAAGCATCCCTGCATTGTATTAGAGTTGAAGGGATATTTGGTGTGTTAGTTGTGACAATAAGATGAACATGCTCTAAATATTGCTATATGATAGGTAGATAGATAACTCATGACTGGGAGAGAGAAGAGAGACAGAGAGAGAGACAGAGAGGCTAGATATATAGATAGATAAATGATAGATACATAGATGATAGGTAGGTAGATAGATAGATAGATAGATAGATAGATAGATAGATAGATAAATAGACAGACAGATAGAGATGATAGCTACATAGATATAGATGATAGATACACAGATAATAGATGAAGATGATAGATAGATAGATGATAGATAGAGATAGGTAATCTAAGTATTCCTTGAGAGTTCCTTGTGATTATTTTCCTGTATCCTAGACAGTATTTCTAAAGAAATTGTGAATAAAAATAGTACACACTGTAATCATTTTATTTTACTATGCAAACTCAAAAGATTCTTTTTTTTTCTAATTTTTGGAATCTTCCATCCTTCTACTCCAGACCACTAGAGGTAATGTACATAAAAGTTAGAGTGTTTATGGTCAGTAACAGTGGACAAGAGATTATGGTGTGTTGCCAAAGTATTGAGGGATGTTTTAAACAAATCATCTTCCTGGTGTGTCTAGAAGATTAATATCTGGAGATTATGATCTGGGCTTATTCATTCATATTAATTTACTGCCTGGCAATAAGCATTACCTAGGAAATGCCACATGAATGTTAAATAAAAATATTTAGCCTTTCTCCTATTAAGGGGAACAAAGAGTATTTCATCCTGATTGATGCATAAGCCATTTCCACACTAATAATATAGTGCCAAGGTTATGCTATTATTTTTCTATCTGAAACCCTCAACATTATGTTTAAACAAAAACATATTAAACTGTCCATTCTGCCATTCTTTTGCACAAAATATTAATTCTTTAGCAAGTTTGATTCTACAGCGTATAATGATAGGTACAGTGGAACAGGACTGATCACGGGATACATTGCCCTGCCCCTATAAAATGATCTACTATTGTCTGTGTCACTTTTATTACAATGATCACAACATGAATTGTATGAGTCAGCTTCTTAGAAGAGTTTTGGTTTTTTTCTATTTTGAGATACATTTTCATATGTTAAGTAAAATAAGACTGTCTGATCTTTTTCTTGTAATTATTGCAATTTTTGCCAAATAATAAAATAATCAATGAATCCTTGATTTAGATGGTTTCAAAATAAAATCCTTAAAAAAACACATAACACATATCCAAAACTATAGCATACTTTGCCTAAGACAAAAGGAAATCACAGATGTTCTGGTCAAAATCAATAATTTTCTATGATATTTTGTTTGTGTTCTGACAAATAAAGCTTACCTGGAGACCAGAGGGCAGACCAGCCACTAATTAACCATGGAGGCCAGACAGTGGTGACTCACATCTTTAATCCCAGCACTTGGGAGGAGGAAGCAGGAAGATCAGGAGTTCAAGGCCTCCCTGGGCTACAAGAGATTGAACCAGTCTAAAAGAGAAACAGAGCCTTTGATCTTAGCACATGGGAGGCTCAATCCTTTGATCCTAGCACTAGGGAGGTGGAGACAGGAATATAAGGCAGGTAGAGACAGTATCTCAGCAGTCTATTCAATCAGAAGATTGGTAGAGACAGGACACCCCCCCCCCCCATTCAGTTTGAGACTTTTGTAGAGGTAAGAACTCTTTAGTTGCTGCTGTTCTGTTTCTCTGATCTTTCAGCTTTCACCCTTGATATCTGACTCTGGGTTTTTATTGTTAAGACGAATTAGGATCGCGCTTTACAGTAACAAAATACATAGTCCAAGGAGAGCCTTTAAGTTTTCAGTAAAGAAGGGACTTGAGTCTGTATTAACAGCTGCCTTGCTAAAGATACAGTTTAGACTCCCCTGTGAAGGAATCCATTGGTAAGGCAGAGGGAATTCCTAGTATTCACACCAGCATGACAAGGGCTTCTGAGACTTTTTTTTTTTTTTATCACTCCTGCTGATCTCTTGCCTGTTCTGCTCTTTGTGTGGCCCCTCAGGAAAGGCAACTTGATTTCTGTTGCAGAGCTCCATTTCTTGACTGAAGCTGAGGACCCTGAAGCATTCAGCCTTTCTGCTGCTAATCTCAAGAGGTGCTATCAGTTCATGGGTACCTGCCAACAATGTTGTATTTCTGACAACAAGGCCTTAAAGGAACACTGCTGGTTCCCTTTTCTCTGGTACAAAATTTTTACATTTCATCAATGGATGAAAATTTCTCCTGAATATCACACACTTTTTTTGATGAGCCTGAGAGATATTGTACAATTATATCTTTTCACTCCTTATTTTTGTCTCAGTTTTAGTCTGAATGAATATATATCTGACAATGAAGAGGAGGAAATTGACATGCTACCAGAGAGGGAAAATAAAAAAAACTCATGAGAATGGAAATAAATTACCTTTAAAAACCTCTGAAATTTACTCCCACACTTGTTCATTTGCTTTAGGACTCCAGAGAGCTATGTGCACAGATGAACAGAAGTTTATGTTTTTCGTTGGGTTGCTATGCTGGCTTTGATGGTGTAAACCCGAGATCCATATCTGCAATGTTAGCAGCGTTCCAGTTTTCAAAGTTCACAGATGTCTAAGAAGGTGCCATCTCAGGTATGAACCAATGCCAAGGCATCCACTGCCACTTGTATTTTCCACTTGATTCTGCTAGACAGAAAAAACAGAAAAAAAAACCCAACAATTATAACATCAATAACTCTTTCACAAAGCATTTTTTTCTGGAGGCCTCCCAGTGTTACTTGGAACTGATTTGAAGACAGGATAAGACGTATTTGCATTTAAATTCATTTCAGTGGGAAAATTCTTCATGTTCTCATTCTTTATTTGAAAATAATATTTTGAAAAAACCAAATTAAATGTTATTATTGAACTGAAATGGAGACTTCTATTGTCTTGGTTTTTTTTCATGCTTTTTCTTTTTTTTTTTCCCTAGGCTTGCATGATGAATACGGATGTTCTTCTAGTGAAGAATGCCACACCACATAAATGTGAAATGCCTGTTTCATACTTTCATTGTTCTTGGAATAGTAACCATGCCAGTGAACTTCAAGATGATGAAGTTTATCAGGCCCTGGAGTCTGAACAGATCTCACTGTTTGGATCCAAATATGAACTTACAACCAGAAGTACGTGTAGAATCAGCACAAATCAGCAGTGTTGTGGCTTGGTAGGAAGGAGTGAGAGCCAGTGTTGAGAAGCCCTGGCTCGAACAACTGATTGAAAAATTCAGAACCTTGGCTCCACTGACGGGTAACTGGGTGCTGCACAGGGCTCCGTGAGGAAACGTGCGCTGAGATTGTGATGGTTGTGAAGGCACCAAGAAAAGCACAGTTGGCGTTGCTAGGGAGAAAGAGGCGGGAGTAATGAAATCATTAGACTACACAGGCGTCCAGAGCACGAGGAGTTAGCTAGTAAAACATGTTGTCTCTAGTTCTTGGACCTGTTTTTATTTGTTTACTCTTTTCTTCTCCCCGGTGTGGTCGGTGACTGACCCACAACTATGTTCAGTTTTGTGGATTCTGGCACTAGTGTCCTCTGGTTTGGGAATTCCAATTAATTATTTCTGTTACTATCTTAAAGCTATTCATTTATACTGGCTGAAGTTCAAGACTAGTGCCAGAATTTTGAGTGCCTAAAAACATTGGAAAATTTTTCTCTTTTTACACCATGACAGTCCAAGCAAGGAGGTAGTACTGAAGACAATCGTAGGGTTTCTGGCATTTTTGGTCTTCCCTTGGTATGGAGAAGAAAACCGAATGATTTGGAAAGACATCTTACCTAGATGAATTATGTCATTTTTGATGTTCATTTTTCTATATTTCACTTTAATTGTTTTTTTTTTTTTTGGGTAATACAGTCATTTCACAAGTTTCTCATGAAAGCATTATTGACTTGACAGCTGTCTGTCTGTCTGTGAGTTAGAGGGCTGCACGGAGGCTACCTCTCACAGTGACAAACAGTGAGATTCTGGGGACAGGTAATGGACATCGCGATGACTTAAGTGAGACTAGCCCTCACAGGCTCATAGATCTGAATTCTTTGTCCATGGGCACTGTTTTAGGAAGCCTTGGGAGGTATGGCCTTGTTGGAAGATGGATGTCACTGGGGGGTGGATCTTGAGGTTTCAAAAGCTCACACCAGGCCCAGTGTCTCTCTGTCTCTGTCTCTCTGTCTGCCTGGTAGTTGTCCTCTCAACATGTAAGCTCTCAGTTACTGCTCCAGTGCCATGCCTGCCTGCCTGCTGCCACGTCCCCCACCATGATGGTCATAAATTCACCACTGAAATGGTAAGCAAGAACCCAATTAAAGGCTTTCTTCTCTAAGTTGTCTTGCTCATGGTATCTTTTCACCGCACTGGAAAAAGTAACAGAGACAGACACAGGCATTGTCTGAAGTAGCAGAAGAGATGACTTACCACAGCAATAGACTTACCGAATGGTCAGGGCCTCACAAACAGTGGAAGATTGGAAAATAACAGAAATGCAACACTTGGTAGAGACAAAGTCAGGCTCCTCCATCATGGGAAGTACTTTGGACTTGCCTCTTTTCAAGAGTGTAGTGTATCCCTGTGCCGATCTTGCTAGGCTGAGAAACTAGACAATGGGGCAGAAAGTAAGAAGAAAGATGGGCACCCTCGGGAAAACACAAGTGTCTTATGAGAGCGGCAGGCTGAGCTGGTCAGGAGGGAGCCACGGATCTGAACACGGAAACACTGCTAACAGCAGAGGAGTAAGGCACAGATCCTGTGACTACATGATCACTGTCAGACACTCAGATCCCCTTGTCTGTGATGTGTAGATCACTGTGTGTGACATGAAGATCATCATGACCATGAGTGACTGTAACATGCAGATGTCTGTGACTGTGACATGAAGATTGTCATGACTGTGACATAAAGATCATCCAGTGTGACGTTATCTTCATTACTGTGATATGAAGATCCTTGTGACTGTGGCATGAAGAAATTGATTTTTTTCTGTGACTGTGACATGAAGATTGTCATGACTGTGACATAAAGATCATCCAGTGTGACGTTATCTTCATTACTGTGATAGGAAGATCCTTGTGACTGTGGCATGAAGAAATTGATTTTTTTCTAAGACTGATTTACTTTCAAGTTACACAGTTCAAAAATGTATGAGTTCAAATTGGGAATTCATAATTTTAAAATTTGGAATTAACAGATAAAAATCAGATTTGTACAGACTCATGAAAAATTTGAGTAAATGACATGGTATATGACTGGATTTTAGCAAGTGGAGCCAGTTTTATAAGATTTCTATCTGAAAGTCGCCTAAATACAATTAAATGCTACGTTAAAGATAAAATCACTTGGAATAGGAATAGGTTGTGACTGGTAGGTGAATTTGCTAATGTTTAGCAGTCGGGGAATATGAACAAAACTCAGGGAAGGAGAGCCCAAGAGGGGCCAGTGAAATAAAGGAGGGGGCAGGAGACCCTACAAGTCCACATTCCAGAGGCCAGGGGAAAGATTCATTTCCACAAAGAAGGAATGAGCAAGTTTGTCAAATACCACTAATCAGTAGACTCAGATGCGAACTGAAAACCAGCTGTGGTTACAAGGAAGGGATCCAACTCAGACTGCTTAGCTGTTCTTTTCTTCGGGTGCTACCACCTTATCATATTTCCTCAGTGGTTGGCACGCAGACTAATTAGACTATATTTTAGATTATATTTGACTGCTTACTCTAGCTTAAAATGAGAACCAATAGCTGGCATAATATGTGATATGACTAGCAAGTCAATACCCCAGGCTCTGTGCTTATAGCTAAGCTCCAGCTCTCGGTGGACGGAAGTACTCTGAGGGACGTTCAACTTAGATACATAACACACTTGAGAATGTGCAAATAAATCCTGCACAGGCCTCGGATCTCTCATTAGGCATTAGGGCACACATATCTGGTTCACCAAAAATAAATTCAAAACCAAATAATTGACGTGACCAACAGCCAAAGGACAAGATTAATCTAATGTTTTCTAGACATGCTTTGATATATAATTACCTGACAAGCCTTGTGGGAGAAAATATTTACTTAAATTCTGTGTCACTCTCTCATCCCTTCCTCTCTCCCTCCCTCTCCACCTCTTTCTCTGTCTCTCTCTGGCATCTCTTCCTGTCTCTTTCTCTGTCTCTGTCTCTCTCTGTCTTTTTCTCCCCCCCGTCTCTCTCTCTCTCTCTCTCTCTCTCTCTCTCTCTCTCTCTCTCTCTCTCTCTCTCTCTCTGTCTCTCTCTCTCTCTGTCTCTCTCTCTCTCTCCCTCTCTCTCTTCTCCCCCCCCCACTCTGTGTATGTGTTAAAATATCACTGACTTTATGCCAAGGAGGTAGAACAAGTCTTCCAAGCTAAACTATTTACACACCTGTGGAACACCTAAATATATGTTAGTTTGTGAATTTATGCACTTATAAATTTGATTAAGTTACAAATGTTATAATAATACAGAATTTGACCTCTAAGATGAACATTACAACCATATTTTCCCTCTAGTCTCTGTATTTCTAATCCTACCAATCGATTATCCACACCAAATGCCTCCTGATTAAATTGTGTATGTATGTAAAAACTATTTCTAGCCCGAAGGGGCTAATGAAGTACAGTGAAAAGTATTAGCGTTTGTCAAGTATTAACCTTCATTCCCCTGAGCTGCTCTCACGTGACAATAGCAGGAAAAGTACCCACAGCATCAGCCACAATTTTATTAAATTCATTTCTATTCATCTCTATTAACAAAGAGAATTTTTTGTCCTGCTACATGATCCACAGAAATCTTGTATTATAATGGCTTGAGTGGTTTTCTGTGAATAAAAATCAAGAAATAGCCGAATGACATTGAGTTCGTTAAACAGAAATGAGTCACAGAAAGGAAGATTGTGACAGATTAGGAATGGATACCAGTGTTCAGTGGGTGTGATGATTAATCTTTGTCATCAACCTGATATTTAAAAGCCTCTAGAAGACACACTTCTCGTTGTGTCTACAGAGAGTTCTAAAAAGATATAGCTGATGGGAGAAGAAGCTTCCTGAACATGGGTGGCAGTACTCAGTGGCTAAAATCCCAGACAAAACAATTAAGGAGGCCTGTTCAGCCCAGCGGCTCTGCTTCCTGAGCGCAGATGCAGTGTGAGCAGCCTCCTGCCGCCGTGTGTGAGCAGCTTCCTGCCACCATGTGTGAGCAGCCGCCATGTGTGAGCAGCCTCCTGCTGCCATGCCTTCCCCACCATGACAGACATTGTGACTTAAGCCCTGAGCCAGTTTCCTGATTCTTGTTTCCAGTCAGCTTTCCTTCCCACACTGAGAAACTTAACTAATGCAGTATAGTCGTCATAAGTCCCTACATGACAAAAACCATTTAATGTATTTATTTTATTTTATAGCCATGGTACAAAGCCCTTGCTGTGTAATTGTTTCCTAAGAAGAACCCTGAGGAATAGTTTACTTCCAATTAGCTTGTTTTTTAATTTTTTAGATATTAAAAAATGACATCCTTCCCCTCTTCTCCTCCCTCCCCCCACAAATGCTTCCTCTTCCCCTCTCAATCTCATGGCCTCGTTTTCTTTAATTACCACTACGTGTGTCTGCACATAAATATATAGATACAACCTGCTGAGTTCTCTTACTGCTGCTTGAATGTCTATGATTTCAGGGCTGACCACTTGGTGTTGGATGAGCCATTAGGGGACACTTCCCTAAGAAAAATGAATTCTCTTTACTCTCTACATTTATTAATTGGCCATGGTTCTCTGTCTAGGAGTGAGGCCATATGAGACTCTCCATCTACCTTAATAACTCCATCGGTGGTGTTATTGCTCAGATCTTATAAGGTAGTCATATCATTGAGGTGCCATATGTTTTAATTGGGGAGGCAGATCAATACAGCAGGAGAGGGAGGGGAAAGGGATAACTAACACCAAGGATCTTTGGAAAAACCAATAAGGCATTTTGTTACTTTTGATTTACTTAAAATCGCATATAATACACATGAGTGTATATTTATATAGACACATAGTGTATTTACATACATGAGTGTGTGTGTGTGTGTGTGTGTGTGTGTGTGTGTGTGTGTGTGTGTGTGTGTATGATGGCTATTCTTGGTTGTCAACTTGACTACATCTAGAATTAACTGAAATTCAAATGGCTTGGCACACTTGTATGGAACTTTTTCTTAATTAAACCATTTGAAGTGGGAAGATCCACTTAAATCTGGACCTTTGAGCTGGGAAGATATATCTTTAATTAAGATCTTTGAGGTGCTAAGATCCCCCTTATTCTGCCCATACCTCCTGCCTGCCTATATAAAGGACCTGACGAAAGGAACCTTGCTCTCTCTTTGTCTGCTTGCTCTTGCTCTTTTAGGAAGCACGTCTCTTCACTGTCATTAGAGTCTACTTCTTAGGGATTCCAGCATGTACTGATGACTAGCTAATATATCCAGCCTCAGAACTGAACAACTACTGGATTCTCAGAACTTTGGTTGACACACAGTCATTGTTGAACTAGCTGGATTACAGCTTGTAAGGCATTCTAATAATGTATGTGTATGTATACATTCATTTATTAAGTTATGTTCAACTAAAGAACCCTGGCTAATGTTATTATTTTAATATTATGTTTGTAACATTAAATGTAATATTAACATTATAAACTAATATACTAAGTTTAATATTATACAACATTTAGTTTCAATCAAAGTTGTGTTACTTGTGATAAAAGTTGTGTTACTCCTCCCCAAAACAATAAGCTTCCCCCAGAAGTTGTAATCTTTCTGGAAGAAACCCCAGTGCCAAACTTCAGAAACCTTTCTAAAGTTATTGGTTAGGAGACTGCAAGAGAGTTCCCAAAACAACTATTGTTGTTTCCAAGGACGTAAGGTAAGTCCCTCTTGATGAAGAAGCATGCATTTCGGACACGGAACCTGAAGGATTTGAGCTAAGTCTGACCTGAAAGCCTCCTCCCTGAGGACAGGCTTTCATAGGAAGAGGAAGTGGTATACAATCTTTCAGTAGAAGGGAACAATCAATAGTATGCCCCAGCTGTGATCTATATTGTCATGTGAACCACAACAATAGCTAGCATTTCAAGATATCCACTAAAAATGTAATAGTGGCGCCAATGTCTTGGTAGTCACCAACAGCTGTCTAATAGGATGTAAGATCCTCTAAACGGGAGGAAAAATGTGATAAGGGAAACACTAACAACATCATGGGCTCTTCAGATCACGGGTCTTGGAGGAATATCTACTTTTGCCTTTTTACAAAATCATCATAATACCTAACTGTGTTCTAAATACTTACCTTAAACCCACAGATAAGTGCAGCTCTCACCCCTGACCAAAGAAGCCTTCTCTGCATCAGACAGACCATTACAGAAAACCACAGATGGTCAAATGCTGAGAGCAACTAATCATATGGATCCCAGCTCAAGCCCCACACCTCAGTCTTAGGAAACACCACAGGAGACGGCACAGAAAGACTCTAAGAGTCAGGGACCAGGCAGTCTGCTATGAAATTGGACCTCCTAGAAAGAACAGAGAAGCTACATCCAAAGTTTCTGACTTCTTGTATTTTACAAATAGTTAATAGACATAATAAATACAAATTTTATATTTTATCCATTTTATTATAGGACCTGTTTTTTATTTAATATAGGATATATATTAATAAATGATGAAATCAGGAATCTATGTTCAAAAGAGAATTCAAGGAGCGGGAATGTGTACAATGAGAATATTAAAATGAGCCTATAGAAGCTATGATACTGATTTTTTATTGGGGCATTATAAATTCACTTGTATTTTATGGGTAAAAAAATTTCATTGCTACTGATTTTTTTGTTTTTACAAATTAAAGAATTTTTAAAAAAGCACAAAAACAATAAAAGGTCCAGATAATCCAAAACAGAGTATTACACAAGATACCAACAAATCTTTTTGCCTATTCAAAATATTTAATATTAATTTTGACAGCCTATCCCCTTAGTGACCATAACAATCTCCAAGAATACTACTGGTAATAAAAGAGGGCTATTAGGCTGAGCCAGTTATTTACATAGGTGTGTCGGCGTTTGCCTTTGCCATGTGGGCTGCTGGGCTTTGTTTTTAGTTTCCTGAGTCACCAAGTCTGCAGATGAGCATCTGCCTGGGTATTTTCATAAAGCATCTCAGATGACACATTGATTTAAATCCTCTATTTTTCTATCCCCAGGCCAGGAAGTCAAGTCCAAGAATCTTTCTCCATCAGATTTTACCATAAGGTATAGTTCTCCTATCAAATCCTTACATCAGGCTGAATCACTAGGGGCTGAATTAGTATCAAATGGAAGGGGTTTTGATTTTTATTGGTGAGGGGTTGGAGTTTTTTTGGTTTTTGTTTTGGAGTTTTTAAGTTCTTTGATTGCCAGCAATTGACTTTGTAATCCTTAAGCATTCGGCTAGCCCTGTAAGCCAGCATTGGGTCAGTTTTCCTGAGGGATTAGAATCAGTGGCTCCCTAAGAGAAGTAACTTTTTTCTCTACTACAGCTTAGAATGCCTACTTTAAAACTACAAATATTGTTAAGTACAGCAACTATAACACCCTAGGCAAAGTATCAGAGCACATATTCTTATTATACTTATGCAAATATTTCCATGGAAAGCAAGAATATACAAGATTTGTGAATTCTGAGGAGTGGGTTGCATTGTGTCTCTCCTGCCAAAAATGTCATTCACAACTATAAAAGAGACCTTTTTGGAAATAGACCTTTCACCTTTGTAATTATATAGATCAAGAGAAGAGCTCTCCGATGTAGAGTAGATGAGTGATGGATCTAATAAGTATAATCTTCTAAGGGGATGGAGAGGAAAGTCTGTGTCACAGACAAGCTGAAGGGAAGGCTATGTAAAGCAGATAGATGTTGAAGTTACATCTATAGCCTTGGAAATTCCATGGATTGGCAGAGACCATCAGAGATAAGGAGACAGGCATGGGCTAGATCATTCTTTTATACTTTCAGAAAGGACTTACTGTGCTTGACCCCCCGACCCCTTGAGTTGGGAACCTCTGGCTACCAGTACCACAGAAGACCCTCCCTTGAGCTGGCAGTCTCTGGTCACCAGTACCACAGAAGAATGCATTTCTGAAGTTTTAAGACAATCTGTTAGTGGTAACTGTCATGGTAACATTCAGGCAGCTAATACAGGTGGCTATTAAGAATCAAATGCTATCTAAATAGGTTTACTTCTGTCTTTAAAACTTATAAGCATCATAGAGAGTTTAAAAAGAAGAAAGGCTTCTTCCCTTACCCAAAATGAAACTTCAGTCACAAATACACATTGTAAGGTTTATTCAGTCCCAAGGAATGACTTATGTTACTAGAACTTGAGTTAGTATCTGCTTTCATTCAGATGTCCACTGATCTGTTTTCAAACTTGTGTGTATATCTCAGCCCACCAAAAGTCAGAAAACATTTCAAGGAAGGCAGCTCACTTTACAGATCCTTTGCAGGTATAGGTGCAATATGGTTTCATGGCCAGGTTTTGTTGTTTGTTGTTGTTGCTGAATTGACACAATCTAGAAACACCTGGGATAGGAATCTCAGTGAGAAATTGTCTAGATCAAGTTTGCCTGTGGGTATGTGTGTGTGGGATTCCCTTGAGTATGTTAACTCAAATGAGAAAGCCCATCCACTGTGGGCAGCTCTATTCCCTAGACAGGGGTCCTGAACTGTAGAAGAGTGGAAAAAGCATGCACCTAGCATGCACCTATAGGATCATTGTTCTCTCTCTCTCCTTGACTGTGGACTTGATGTGAATAGTGGTTTGAAGTTCCCACTGCACTGACTTCCCCTAGAGGATGGACTATAATCTGGAACTCTGTGCTAAAAATAAACATTTTCTTCCCTTAAATTGCTTTGGTCAGGGTATTTCAACACAGAAACAGGAAGAGAAACTCAGAAGTAAAGTGAACAAAATCTGCTTTCCAGTTTTGTTCTTTGGTAAACTTTTGCACATTCCAGTACATACTGAGACTACTCAGTAGGACACATGGCTGAGGAGGCCAACCTGAGTTTATAATAACGGTAAGTTGTTACTTGTCTGTTTCCTTCTCCTTTCAAAAGTATGCAGTGGAATTTTTCAAAACTATATGATACAAGGAGTGTGATTTGCAACAGGCTAGAAGAAGCAGTTTAAGAATCTAGCTTCCATCAGGAATCAATATATTAAAAATATTGCAAAAATGCATATGTTACGGGAATGTAAAGCACACTCACTCATCTAAAATCATTCTGAAGTTTGGACCTCATTTTCCTGACCTTGGTAGAGTGCTTCTCTCACGTGACAGGCCCTGTATCTGATAGCCAGTACAATAGGAAAAAAAAACCCTAAAAAATAGATTTTTCTCTTAATTCTTAATATACACATGGCTAACCACTTCTACCCTAAAATAAATCAATAAATGATTATAATTTAAAATGCTATAATTTTTAGTATTACAAGTAACCCACAAAACTGCACACTCAGATCTTGAGGAGGGTGTCTGGCTGGGAAAGTGTTGTAGAACAAGCCCGCTCCTTCTCCTTCTGTAAGAACAGAAGTGCACACGGGGTCATCCTTCAGTATCACTACCACTTCCTTAGACTCAACCGCGGTGCTCATTACAGCTAAGAGTCAGCGAGCTTGACTTCTAAAGGCATGAAAGAAATACAGTTCTTGAAATATTATTTTGAATTTATATGTGAACACTCTTTTATAGAAAAACGCAGGAAATCCGAACTACACTAACAGAGAAGTATTGTCTAGATGAAAAAAAAAAAAAAATAGCCCAGGAAGATGAGAAGCACTAGACAAGAAGACACATGTTCTACAGATTAACAAAACTTCATTAAAATCCTAAATTATCACACAGAGGAACCTAATATTCACCAAGAGACAGGCTCCCTGTTTTATGAATGTAGCCAGAAAATTCCAGCAAGAGTGCAGGAAGGCAGACTGTCAGTGTCAGAGCCAAAGCAAATAGTCTTTAGTTCAAAAGGCTCTTGGTAGACTCACTAATGAGCAGCACACTCCATACTGTCTCTCTCTTCCAGAGAGATGGCGGAACCTGCTCTTATCTGGAAACTCACTAATCATGTAAAGAGAGAGGAGCGGCAAGAATCTCACACACAGTAAAGACAATTATTTATCTACGGTTCTGCCTTGATCTCTTCAGGCAGCCACAATAAAAGTGCCCCCAATCCAGTAGTTTATAAGTAAAAGACACTTCTTTTCACAGCTCCTGGAGGTCTGGGCAATGCAAGTTCAAAGCAGTGGAAGTTCTACTTCCAGGTGAGGACTGCTTAGGTTCAGAAGTGCGATCTTCTTGCTAGGGCCTCACAAGTAGGAAAACTGCGACAGGTCTCTTTGGCCTCTCATAATGTCATCATGAAAGTGAAATGGCAAGCCATTATGAGGTAGTCATGACCCATCTCTTCCATATCCTGATGACATCACACTTTAGTGAGAGGGGGTGGGGTGCAAACACAGAGACAGAGAATTGAAAAGCTTATGTACACACACACACACACACACACACACACACACACACACACACACGCCAGAATGCCACCTGCAAAAGCCAAAGGACAGCTTCCAGTAGCTGGTCCACTCCGTCTACCATGTATATCTCAGAAACTGAATTTGCAACAGCAGGCATGATGACACATGTCTTTACCCACTGAACCATCTTACTAGCATGGAACTGTTCATCATTCAGACCATGGTAGATCAGTATGTTCCTCTTCAAATTATTATTATTATTTGCATCTTATTAGGAGATATAATAGCTCAGAGTACTATGCAATCAACATTTGTGTAATCTAAGATACTGTATTTAAATATGAAATACCAACTATGTTCTCGGAATTCCTAGAAACATCTCTAGGTATCCAACTGGTTCCTGCACTACTCCCAGAAAGCTATCCACATACTTGAAGACTGACAGAGGCAGAAACATTGCATGAAATAAAACAACAGGATTCCAGGATTCCAGATATTCTTTTTTTTTTTTTCTGAGACAGGGTTTCTCAGTGTAGCTTTGTGCCTTTCCTGGAACTCGCTTTGTAGACCAGGCTGACCTCGAACTCACAGAGATCTGCCTGCCTCTGCCTCCCGAGTGCTGAGATTAAAGGCATGCGCCACCACCGCCCGGCAAGATGTTCTTATTATATGTGAAAGCATTAGAGAAAACAATTCTCACTGTAGTCTATGCACTTTATTCAGGTACTAAGATATGCTGTCCAGCCACATGACTGTGCTCTGAAAACTGCCATCAGTCCTTCACACAGTATTTCCACCTTCAGGAAATGTTGCTATGATATATTAATGACACAGGGTAGTCAGAAGGTTTCTCTGGTCCAGCAGCCACTCATAAAATAATCACACAGAGGTTTATATTAGTTATAACTGTTCAGCCATTAGCTCAGGCTTATTACTGTCTAGCTCTTACACTTAAATTAACCCATAATTCTTATCTATGTTTAGCCATATGGCTTGGTACCTTTTCTCAGTGCTGCCTTGTCATCTTGCTTCCTCGGTGTCTGGCTTGTGACTTCTGACTCCTCCCTTCCTCTTCCCAGAATTCTCCTAGTCTGATCGCCCCATCTATACTTCCTGCCTGGCTACTGGCCAATCAGCGTTTTATTAAACTAGTGTACAAGAGCATTATCCCAAAGCAATACAGAACTGCAGATAACCTAAGTATGTCTCTATCCAGAACTGGTTCAAAACAGTAACAGTTTATTCTTGTAAGAAAACACTCTCAGTAGGCACAAATGACATCACTATGTTTGTTTATGTCCTTCATATTGTACTGTTTATAATATCCTAGATACTTTTTCTTTTTTCAGTTTAATATTATTTTGTGCAGATGGGTATTTTGTCTGCATATATGTCTGTGTACTACCTGCATGCCAGATGCCTATTGAGGCCAGAAAATTGTTTCAGATTTACCCCCAAGTGCAATTATGAGCCCCTGCGTAGATATTTGGAATTGAACCTGGGTCCTCTGCAAGAGCAGCAAGTGCTCTCAAGTGTTTAGCCATGTCCTCAGCCCCTTTAGATACTTTTATATATTCTGGATATAGAGAAGTAAATAAAAAAATTACCTGCTGTCCTAGAAGTTATACTGTATTTGGAGAAACAGTCAAAATACAATACTAATTAACTATATATACCATACAATACCAGTAATAAAGAGAAAACTGATTAAGAGAAATAGGATGGTGGAATTTTAAGTAGGATGTCAGAAAAAGAAACTAAGAGTCAAATTTGGATCAAGACCTGCAGTAGATAAGAGTATACGGATCACAGATACCTGGAGAAATGAAATCCATGATAGAGGGGATGCAAATTTCTAGTGTCTGTGAGGAAACAGAAGAGCACAGAAGAACGAACATAAGAATGAGTCATAAATGATTAGGTCAAGGAAGAAAAAAGGTATCCATGGAAGGCATTGGGGAGGATGGAGAACAGGATTGATACGATCTAACTACACTGTAATGGGATGGGTGCTATTGGTATACTCAAAAAAAGAAGTAGCAAGAGAAGGAAGGAGTCAGGTATAATGCTTCTTCAATAACCTGAACATGAAATAATAGTATTTGGATCCAGCTATAGTAGTGGACGTGGTAGACAGTAAGGAGCTAGTTAGAAAGCCAGCAGCATTTAAAAAAGTCAGAATAGATATAAACTACCATTGTGGTAAAAAGGGTTCCTTTTCTTTAATTCCTGTGGGATTTTGGCTCAAAAACAAGAAAGATGAGATTGTTCTTTGACTTTAATAAGATAGAATCAAGGATTTCTGATAGATAACAAACAAAAAACCAGATTTTAACTTTGAAGTTCGAACATTAAGTTTGAGACATCTCCCTTTTGGAGCTGGAATGTTTGTCGGGTATGCCATCATTATTATTGAAACTATGTAACTTGTTTATTTGCTTTTAAGAATAATTTCTTTTATTTTTGACATCATTTCATTTTCTCTTTCCATACCCTCCCATATACCCCCTCCCCTATTCTCTTTTCTCAGAAAGAGAGAGAGAGAGAGAGAGAGAGAGAGAGAGAGAGAGAGAGAGAGAGAGAGAGAGCTAAAAATATATAATGTAACCTGCTCACTTGTATGTATATGTTTTCAGGGCTGATAACTTGATGGCATACATATGTTGGCAGTAACCAACAATTCTCAAATTGGACTAATGATTAAATCCACAAAAAGGAAAATCATACCTAGTACTAGAAACAGCCAAATACCCAGAGCTAAAGAAGTCAGGAATCTGGGAGGAGAATCTACAATCACCACTTTACTAAACCATCATAATTTCTAACTACATATATTTCAAATCATAATAAATATTTGATTATGTTGTAGAGTCTTTATCCTTCATCTTTTCTTTGCAACAGATGAACACCATTACAGAAAACCATAAACAATCAAAACACAAAGTTGTGAATTCCAGTACCAACTGTTATGTATATAACACAACTCCCAAGGTTCAGGGACCATTAAAAGGGAGCAGAAAAAATGTGAGAGTCAAACAAACAGACAGTTTGTTTATTTTATTTTGATATGGATTCAGTTGAGTCTCAAAGGAAATGCTAGCTTCAAACCTTTAAGGAATGTTGGGAACTATTATGGATTCTTGGAGATGGACTGGATGTGTTCTGCACTCTAAGGTGGACATAAACCTTTGAGGTCAGGGGTTGGGTGCTGTAGTTGAGCTGCATCCTCTAAACACAGCGTTTGCATACTTGTTATCCTATGCTACTATTGGGAAACAGTGGGACCTGAATACTTGGGGTACAGTTAGGGACAGTAAGGTAATTGGATGTGAGACCTTGAAAGGGATGCTGAGATCTCAGCTCTTCTGTCTGTCTCTTTGTCTCTGCCTCATCGCTGCTGTGGGATGAGGGTTTTCTTCTGTTTTCTACCCCCCTCTAGGTTGTGATGCATTGATATGGGTCCATAACTATGAACTCTGAAACCATGAGTCAAAAAAGCATGTGTGTGTGTGTGTGTGTGTGTGTGTGTGTGTGTGTGTGTGTGTGTTGTATTACGGCACATCATTACCCCCACCATAAACAGATGGCATATAGTATTACGGCACATCATTACCCCCACCATAAACAGATATATAGTCAGCTGCAGATATTGTCAAAGAATTTAGAAGACCCAAGACAGAAGGACAGAGTAGAAATAATACTTAAGTGATGTTATTATGTAGAAAATATTTAAAAGCATTGCAGTAGATGAATGCAAATGCAGAACGAAAACCGTTAAGTGTAAATACTGAGCACAGGAATACCTCAATTCTTAGAGACTGAAGAATCAACACAACACATGTCAGTCAACAAAACCAAGAAGAGAAGCCAGAAGAAGAAAACAAGAGAGCCTCTGTGAACCAAATGAATAAAGATGTTCAAGGCCATAACAAAAGAAGTAGGGCTTACAGCTCAACAAAAACGTCAAATAAAATAAGAATTATTTTTTATGTTGTTTCTGGTGAAAATCAAATATTACTGTTCTGCAAAAGGAACATAGCTATAAAATATCTCCCAAGGACATTCTGCTATCCTCACACCTCACTGTCTTACTCATCCACCACTTGAGAAGCCTCCTCCTGCAGCATATGTGAACAAATACAGAGATCCACAACTGCATAGTGTGAGAACAGTGAGAGACCTTGGGACACTTGCTCCAAAATGGGATGTCACCATGAAGTCCCTCCTCTCAAGGGCTCAGAGATCCCTTTGGAAGAGGGGGCAGAAAAGTTGTAAGAGCCAGAGAGGATGGAGGACACTAAGGCAACAAAGCCTTCTAAATACACATATGAACTCATAGTGTGGCAGCATGCACATAGTCTACACAAGTCTAAGCCAGGTGGGGTCCCAGCACTGAGTGTGGAATTGGACGCAAGTCCCCTACCTGTAACCCAGAAGCTGTCTCTAACTGATAACGACTCATGAATGAAAAACTGTTTTTCTCCAATGGGTGCACAAACCACTCTTGAAGGCAGGCCCCATGGCCAGCAGTAGATGGCCAACATGAAATCAACCACCAAGGAAAAGGCCAAAGAAAAGCCCAAGAAGCACATATAGACACAGAGGCACACGTTCAAAATCCCATAGAAACACAAAACTGGAAATCATAATATGTCTGCAAATGATCTTTAAGGTTAAAAAAAATCCAAAAAGGCCATTGAGTCTGGTTTTTATTTTTTTTTGTTATTATACTTTATCTTATTATATCATTATTTTTGGATGCCTGTTTGTTTGCTAATAGACAGAAAGAAGGATGTGGATTTGGGAATGATAGAAGATGGGGAGCATCTGGGAGGAGTTGGGGGAGGGAAAACAATTAACATACATTGTATGAGAAAAGTGTATCTTCAGTTAAAGAGTAGGAAAAATAAAATTAAAAATGAATTACAGGGTAGTGAAATAGAAGTTAGTGATAAACTCTTAAGACAACATGTGGAAGAAGTCTATGGTAACATGTACTTAGATATATGTAATATTTCTAAATCCTGTTTAAAGGCAAGTATAAAGGAACATATACTCGAACATTTTGAACATGTGTACACTTATATGTGTGCATGTTTACACATGTAAATATGGGCATATTTAGTATTTACATACATTTATAGAAAAAGTCTGAAATATAAACCTACCAAAATACCAATGGTCTATTTCTTGTGTAAATCACATCAAAACATTTACTTTCTATTTTTCTGTACTATTTTTTTAAAAAACACATAGTTGTATCTATTTCTCTTACAGTGACAAAAGGTCCATATAGCAATATATAAGAAAGAAGTATACAATGAGACAACCAGACAACCATTTTCTGTGAAAATATCTATTGAATAGTTAGTTGGAAGTTTATTTTTAGCTCCTCTTATTTTAGGAAATATTTTAGAAGTGGTCATGAAAAACATTGTGTTTAATCACTTGAAGAAATTCAGAATCCTTTCTTCTGATAGTGTGAATGCCTTTTAGTAAAGAGTGTTCTTTCACTTGCAAATAAAAATCTGATTTCAATTGCTCCTAATGGCCTAGAAACAAGATGCCAAATTCAAAACTAATAAGACTGTGCGTTAGAAAGTTGTTTGAGTCCTTTCCTTTACAATGTCACTTTTACAAAGATAATTTAGATTAGAAAGGTTTATATTTTGCACATTTTAACAGTGGTCATCCTCAGGTAGGCCTCAGTTTACCAAAAACTACCTTAAATATAATCATGACTAAAGAGCCATGTGTATCTCATTTCCAAAATGAAAAAAAAAATGCACCATGCTGAATTGTTTAAAAGAAGTAATATAGTGGTGAATTTCTTCTTGTTATTTAGTTTGGAATAGTGTGCCTAAAATGCTGAGCTTGGAGTCCCATAAAGCTCGATCTGCTTTGTGAAAAGCACTCCCAGCGTAATTTAGGCCAGGCCTGTTTGCTTTGAAGGAACAAAAAAAAGAAACATGAGTTGTTCCTGGCCTTCTCCTTAGCAGAACACTCAACACTTTTCTGGTGACCATTGTGACTTTGAATGCAATCTGAGCCAATTTTTGAATGAGGGAAAGAACCAATAAAAGAAAACAGTAGGTCATCTTTTATCTTTATAGAATGTAAACAAAAGCCTCCAATGGATTGCAGTCAGATATACTTTATGGGGAGAGCTTACTTTCAAAGCTACAGCAACTTCAGATACGTGCTATAATTTCTATGTCAAGAGTCATTATACTGCATCACCACCTAAAATCTAATAAATTTTAAAGAAAACATATTTATATGTTTTCTTGATTCCAAATAAAATAAATGGGACTTTAGTTTTATCAATAGTTGTTATTTTGTCTTCTTTTGCAAGAATTACCTTCCTTTCTCACCTAGCATTAACTCTTACAATACTTTACCTTCCAAAATATCCATAATCTGTGCATCAAAAGGAAGTTAATACACTTCAGCTCAACACCTGCTACATTAAATGTAAAAGGATTAGCAGTTCTATTAAAAGGAAGAGAATGCAAAAATAAATTTTTCAGAAATATATAAATACATACTCTACCAGAGATATGCTTTAAATTTTAATATACAAAGTAACAATTAAAAGGCTGGAAAATTAGACATTTACTATCAAAAACCTGATTATACTGTATTGATATCAAAGTAAACCAAAAACACAAACATTACTAAACATAAACTAATAGTCAAATAGTGATCATAGTGTAAAATGTTCATTTTTAAAGTTTTAAATTATGAATGAAGAAATTTCAAAGCTAAATGATCTTCCAAATTTGGAGTAGTAAAGGATCTTTGACAGATTCTAATATTCCTTTCTGGCCAATTAATAAAACAACTTGACCAAAATAAGCATATGGAAGTATTCAAGAACTCTCTTGTCTTAGTTTAAACTGTTCTCATAAAATATAACTTAAAAACAGCAAACCATTATTCATTTGTTACAGCTCCGGAACTGAAAGTCTGATTTCAGGGTGTAGCCTGATTATGTTCTGGGTTCTCTTCTGGGTTACAGACTAGTTACTTCCTACATGGTATAAAGAGAGTTAATGAACTGTTCGGGGAGTCTTTTATAAAGGGACTAATATATTCATGAAAGCTCTCCCCTCATGAACAAATTACCTTCAAAAGACATCTACTTGTTAATACCATCACATAGGAATCATGGCTTCAATATAGCAATTTTTAGAGGGAATGAATGTTTAGTGGGTTTTAACTATATACCTATTTCATATCTGTAGACCAAGAAACTTCAACAATGGCTATATATCTTTAAGGACATACAAAACACTTAGTAAAAGAAGTAACACATTGTGACAAAATTCCCTCAAAATTTCAAAAGCTTAATATAAAATGAGATATGTGTCCTGGCAATAGGGAAAAAAGGAATTTAATATCAACAGTCAAAAATATAGAGATAGCTCCATTATAATGCTGAACAATAATCATTAAAAATGTGATTTAAACCAATTAAAAATCAGTGTCATCCACAATAACACAAATTACTATAAATTAATATACAGGGACTCTTTATTGGAAACTACAACATGCTAATGAAATTAAACAGTATCTAATAGAGTAAAAAGATGTTTGTTCTTCCCCAGTTATTTATATACTCAATACAATTTCACTCACAAGTTCTGCAAGATTTTCTATGTATTTAAAACTGTTATAAATTCTTTTATTAAAATGTGAAAGTCTAGAATAGCCAAAGGAATCTTGATAGTGTCATACAAACTTGAAGGATAAAACAAAACTCCAAGCAATTAAGAATGGACACAGTGCTGTGCATGGTGGCATAAGCCTGTAGTACAGCACTTGGGAGACAGGGACAAGAAGATTGCCACAAATTCAAGGCTGGGATTGTCTACCTTGGGAACTCTAGGGCACATGTAGACTACATAGCAAGGCTATAAACATATATATATATATATATATATATATATATATATATATATATATATATATATATATATTAGTTTTGAGATTATAGTTACAATTATCTTCCTTCCCTTTCCTCCCCTACCAAATCTTTCCGTCTCCTCCTCCCCCTCCTTCAAATGCATGGTCTCTTTTTTTAAAATACTTGTTATTGCATGCATTACATTTCTAAATATAACCTACTTAGTCCATATAGTGTTACTTGTATGCATGTTCTCAGGACTGACCATTTGGCACGACGCACATTTTAAATTTAATGTTAAAAAATGGAAAGGCAAAGGAAAAGATACTTCTAAAAGACACATCATGTTTCTCCTTTGTATCTGTCTGTCTAAAGATCATGTCCTCGCTTTGAGATCAGTTGGATGATCAGAAGATGCCTCTCTGTAGTGTGATGAATAAGGCACCAGGAACTAATTGCATTCCAGGAGAGAGAGAAGGGGAGAATGTGAAATCATGGAAGAGGGTGATAGCACAGAAGTCCTAGCTGGGGTCATGCTTGTAGGTTCCTGGGAGTTTCCCCTGCACCAGCTTTCTACCCAACCCTGAAATGACCCCCTTTCCAGTTGATTCTTTCAGCAGTCTCCTCCCACCCCATCTCCACCTGATCTCTCATGTTCCCATCCTCACCCACCCCCAGTCCACCCACGAAATCTCTTCTGTTTCCCCTTCCCAGAGAGATCTGGGCTTCCCTCCATGAACCTTCCTTGTTACTTAGTCTCTCTGAGGGCTGTGGATTGTAGCATGGTTATGCTTTATTTTCAGCTAATACCCACTTATGAGTGAGTGCATACTGTGTTTGTCTTTCTGGGTCTGGTGACCTCACTCAGCATGATTTTTTTTTTTTTATAGTTTTTTACCACTTGCTCTTTGGTCCACTTCTTCCTAAAGGTCTTCTCCTTTCTTCTGCCCATTTCTTGCTTTGTAAAAGCTGGATTTTCTTTCACCTTACCCCACTCCTTTATTTCATTCTGTCATTACTTGTATTTCATCCTGTTTCTGTGCTCATGTCTGATATGATAGTTGGCTTTAATGTACATGAAGTCTTGTCTCTGTGTCTGGTTTGGTTCAAGTCTGTTCACTGATGCAGAGGTTTATTTTATTTTCTCCTCTCTGAGAGGTGCAGGAATTGATTCCTCAAGGAAGGCTTCATCTCCCAAAGACTCTGAAATAAAATTGGAAGTAATGTTTATCTCAAATCCATACAAACTGCAGTACAGGAACATGAGAAGCTGAGAGAGTAAGGCAACATGACTGATCTGAGGCTCTTAACTTCTAAATAACTGAATGCTAAAGATACTGAAAAATGCCAAAAAAAGAATTCCAAAATTTCATTTTTTTGTTGTTGTTTAAGAATTAAATGCACGAATACAACCTATTTTGATTAAGTGCCCCCTTATTCTCTTTCCTTAAATCCTCCCTTATACTCTTCCACTGTTCCACACCAGTTTCATGGTTGTTTGTATGAACTCACTGAACCCACTCATTGCTACCTATGTGTATATGGGTATCAGTACATCTAGAAGGACACGGGCAGCCTCTCAAAAGCTACATCCCTAAGAAAGCTGGCCGTCCCCTCCCGGCAGCAATCAGTTGCTAATAGATCCTCAGTGACTGGTGGGACTTGATCACCATCTCCACACAGCCCCTTGCTGGGATTTTTATCTGGTATGATCCTGCACAGGTCTTTTGTCTGCTGTAACAACAACCATTGCATGTTCATGTGTGCACCAGCCTCTTGTGTCTAGAAAACACTGTTCCTCTGTAGCCATTTGCTTGCTGCCTCTAGCTCCTGCAATCTTTTGGTCCCTTCTTCCATGATGACCCCTGAGTCTTGGTTGTGGGTGTGAAGCTTCTTTTTTGCAGTAGGTGAAGACTAACACAAAGATCCACAGCTGAGCAACATGAAGGGAGAAAGAGACAATGGAATTCTAAGTCCTAAGGGGTCATTGAAAGTTCTTTTTTTAAATACAATATTTTTATTTATTCTTTGGGATTGTCACATCATACACCCTGATCACACTCACTGTTCAGTCCTTCCATGTCCACCTCCCACCCTTGTGACCTCCCGCAACAAAGTAACAACAACAACAACAATAATAATAGCAACTAATGCATTCAGTTTGTGTTATCTATACACTCACTAGAGTAAGGTCAAACTATCAGTGGCCTGTCCCTTAAACAGAACTAAGTCCTTCTGCACCAGTACCCCCACCAGAAGCCATCCATTGATCAGTTGTGGAGAGCTACACTTCAGCATCCTTTTCACTTCTTAAGAGTTCTCTTCAATGGCTTCCTGTTTAGGCTGTTACTTTTTTGGGGGGGAGGGGAGTTAGGGAATAGAGGTTGTCACAGAAGTCTTCCATGTGAGTCTTTAGTCATTGATATCATTGTAAAAGTAGCTTCCTTGCTCTTTATAGTCAGTGGGAGCATGGATCATGGGCTTCCACATGGTTTCTGGTGACAGCACAGACCATGAACACAGCCCCCTGCTGCATCAGGACCACAGACTCAGACAAGGCCCTCAGAGCAGCCTGGATCATGGATAGCAACATGGCCCCAGGTGGCAGAGAATGTCACTCACATCAATATGACCTCCTTCCCCCATGGCAGCGTAGCCCTGGGATATCAGCATGGCTTTGGGCTGCAGCACAAACCACAGACATCCACTTGGCCTTTGTTGGTAACACCAGCTACAGACATCAGTACAGATGCTAACTCCTGTAGGACCTAAACACGGCCCTTGGTGGCAGCACAGGTTCTCAAATGGCAGGCCAGGCCACTCACACAAATATGGCCCCAGCAGCAGCACAGTTCATAGACATCAACACTGTTTCAGGTGGTGGAACTAACAAAGGATATCAAAATAGCACACATCATCATGACCACATGATGGCTACATCATGGACCACAGACCCACACATGACCCTCAGTGGCTATACAGACCACAGGCCTCAAAATGGCCTCAGGTGGCTGCTGTCCAGGCCACTCATGTCAACAAGGCCCCCAGGTAGCAAAGGCCAAGGACATCGCCAAGGCTTCAGCCAGTGGCACAGACCATGTCTACTTGGATCTTAGGCTTTTTCAAGGCCTGGGGCAACAACATGGGTCACAGACACCAACATGGCCTCCTCGTGGCATCACAGTCCACAGTGGTCCTTTGAGGAGGTCCAATCCAGAAGTGAACTGTTCCTCATCCCGGGCCTTCCTCCTTGTCCAGAGCTAGGGTATTGGTGAAATTATTAAGGCCACTCCACGTAGTTAAAAGGGAAGCTTATTTAGTGGCGTAACTTAGAAATGAAGGGATAGGTAGGTTGCAGGGTCTGGGAAAGGCATGGTGCAATCTGGCAGTGTTCTCTGGGAAACTCTGCTCAGTCTACCTCCAGCATCCAGGGTCCAGAAACCAAGAGAGTCTGCGCATCCGGATCTCAGGTCTTTAGGGTCCTCTCTTTGCCCTGCCTTGTATGAGTGACAGTTACCGGAGCCTCATTGGGGGTTGGAACTTCCAGATCAAAGCTGGAATGGCTACCCACTACACTAGGGTGATCTCATAGCTGGGCAGCCTGTTTGGGGGCTGAGTCTGCATGTGCATAAGCTCAAGGCTGCTGCCTCCCCCGCCCCCCGCCCCGTCCTGTTCCCCAGCCCCCACTGATCCCATTAGGCAATAACATGTTCCACTGTTGACCTCAGGTCTCCCACAACTATCAACATCAGTCCTGTCTTCAATTCCACCTCTCCCCACAGTGCACACAGCTCGGATCGTCCATCTTTCCCACCTCTCCATCACACATTCATTCATGGCCTCAAGTGGCAGGTCAGGACACTCACATCAATATGGCTCCAGTTCATGGACATCAACATGGCTTCAGGCGGTGGCACTGACCACGGACATATGAACGGCCTTGGGTCATTAGCCAAAGATATCAACATGGCCTCAAGTTCATTTTGTTTAAATGGTGGGTGGTATCAAGGGGGATATTTGAAAAATGGATGAAAGAAGTAGATAAATCAATTCAGGACTTGGAGAAGAAAGACAATGATGACAGTAAGTGTCAGAAACACGGAAAAGAAAGTCAGCAGAATAGGTAAAGATGATGGTCATCCTTGCAAGGGTTCACAGATACTCCAGCCAATAAGCCCAAGCTCTTTAGCAGGAAGTCACTCTGTTAGGTAGAACTGCAGAAAGGCATTGAAGTTTCTGCCTCAGACAAAAAAACTTTAGAAATCAGGGGGGAAATGGGGGAGTCTGTTTGAGAGGACTCAGCCCACAGAATGGAACACTCATGTCCAAGAATGGTAGGCAGAGGGCAGCAACAATGGCCAAAAAGAAAAAAAAGCCTTAGAAAATGTAAACCACACTTCCATTGCAGACAATCTAGAGAAAGAACTCTTATACTCAAGGAACTCGCAGAACCAATGTTGTGAAAATGCCTACATTAATGAAAGGGGACTACAGATGCCACATAATACCTGTCTTCCTTCACAAGAATACAGAAAATCAATCCTAAAATTCATATGGGAGCCCAAAGGACTTTGAAGAGCCCAAGCAATGCTAGGTGGAAAGAGCAATGCTGGAGGCATCCCAACAACTCACTTTTAACTACAGCACCACAGATTCATAGTAATAAAATTCATAAGCTATACAAAAACAGACAACTTGACCAACAGTATAGAGTAGAGGGCCAGAATATGAACCTGCAAGGCTATAGTTACCTAATTTTGATACAGATATAAACAGAGAAAAGGCTTCTTCTTCACCAAATTGTCCTCAATGCTAGATGTTCATACAGAGAAGGAAACTACACTTCTCTCTTCCACTCTGGTCTCCGATGATATAAAGTTCCTCCCGTGGGGCCTAAAACTCTGAAATTGTTACAGAAAAACCACATGAAAAAGTATTTAACATATGATCACAGACAAGACATTTCTGAAAAGCACCCTTATAGCACTGTACATGACTGCAGAACTGAAAGATACTGTTGCAATATCTTAAAAGGCCTCTGGACAGCCAAGTGACAATTACCAGGATGAGGTAAACTAGACATCTGGGGGAGGTTTAATATCTAACATCTGAAGATAGTAAACATTCGCAAAGCATTTGCCTTGTCAATACATGGACTAAAGACCCGAAAAGGTACTTCTCAGGTAAAAATTGAAATTCACCAATCCATGCATGAAAAACATGTTCATCAGCATTACTCATCAGGTAAATGCAAGCCAAAGCTGTGCAGAACTTCCATGTCACACCAGTCAAATGAATATTATTAGAAAACAAACAACAAACACTGGTGAAGTTGAAGACTTTTGTACTGTTCATTGGGAATGTAAATTGATGTAGCCACCATGAAAATAAGTATGAATGTTGCTCAGAAAATTAAGAACCAACAAATGGTCCATCTGTATAACTTCTGAATATTTACTCAAAGGGGTATAAGTCAGCATACCACAGACATATTTCTACATCAGTGTTTATTACAGCACTACTTGTAACACCCAAGCTCTAAAATCAGTATAAATGGTAAACCAGTGAAGGAAATGTATTATATATACAAAATGGAGGTCTATTAACCATAGGAAGAAGAAAGTCATGTCATCTGCAGGAAATTCGATGTCACTGGAGATATACATGTCAAATAAAATAAGAAATACTCAAAAAAATAAATATTGCATATTCACTCCGTGTCTGTGATCTGTTTAACTGCAAAATAAAGGAAAATTTGGGTCTGTGTTTTGGGAGGAGAAGGTATAAAGAGAGAGGGAAGAGTAAACAAGAGATGGTAAGAAGGGTATAAGAAAGACAAGACAGTACATGTTTTCTTTCATAAGTGGATCTGGATGTTTTGAAATGTGTATGCACACATGAAAGCAGAATGGGAGCTCTTATTCAATAGAAGGAAGAACAAGGAAGATGTATTAGTAGAGTGATGAAATAATAAATGATAATATGCACATAAAATTTAATGAAAGCCATTATTTTTATACCAACTAAAAACTTTATAATGATGTATGATGATCATATTTATAGCATCAGAGATGCAGTGAGTAAGCACTATAACAAGATGCTGCTATGAAAATGCTAAAATTAACAAAATTAAATGCAACCACTGCTTAACTGAGAGGAATGATTCTGTGACCAAGACATAGAGATCCCTTATTCATAATGTCATGACATTTTTGCATAATCATCCCTGAATATTTATAACATCTAGCATAATGTGAGCAATTTGTAAATAGTCTTTATATTTTGGGGTATAATGACAGGAAGGCTGCACAGAAAATGTTTAATATTTGCAATCATCAGTTGGTTGAATTTGTTGATACAGAAACTGTGTGTATAAAATTAGCTGTACAAACACACACACACACACACACACACACACATACACACACACACACACTACAGATGTCAGGCAGGATATAGAAGAACTAGAACTCAGTTATGCATTACAAGTCAGTTTTTAAAGTGTTCCTACCATATTATAACGAATTATTTTCTAAAAATCTTAACTAAGAGAAGTTTCTTTTCTATAAAGAGCCAAGTATAAGAATATCTGTAAATTTCTTACCATTTTTATTTATTTATTATTTATTTCATTTGTTATCATTAACTTTCTGTTTCTATGTCTCTCTCTGTCTGGATGTGTGTGTTGGGACGAGTATCAGCATGTGTGTGTGTGTGTGTGTGTGTGTGTGTGTGTGTGTGTGTGTGTGTGTGTGTATAAGTCAGAACACAATGTAGGCATCAGTTCTTCCCTTCCTCCACGATGGTTTCTAGGGTCAAACTCAGACTGCCGTACCAGAATCACGAGCATTCACCCGATGAGCCATCACACAACCTTATTCATAATAGTCACAATCTCATACTAGACATAAGCAAGGAATATTAATAGTAGAATATATAAATGATAAGTATAACTTTATCTTACTCAGAAATTACTAAAAACCAACTAAAATAGGACAGATATTAAGGACTGAACATTATAAAAAATATTGTGGTTGGGTTTAGGTAATGGTCAAGGTTAAGTTAGAGTTAGGGTTAGGTTAGATTTAAGGTAATGGTTAGAGTTAGGGTTAGGTTAGAATTAGGGTTAGACTGACAGGAAAGTTTATTTCTTGATTTTCTCATTGCCATGACAAAATCAGTATACAAAGCAATCTAAAGGAGAAAGCATTCATTTGGTCCACAATTTGTGGGCATAGCTGTCACATCCTGTTTGCAAGATTCTGAGCACAGTGGTCATATTACATCCACGGTTGGAACCAAAGACAATTAGGCTGGAGTTCAGCTCTCTCTCATATATTATTCTTTGTTACTTTTCCCAAGACCCCAGCTAGTGAAATGCTTTCTCCCACATTCATGATGTGTGTTCCCTGCTCAGTTAGTCTTTATAATATTTTCACAGACATACTCTGCCATGTGTTCCCTACTTTCTTCTAAATTCAGTCAGGTTGACAACGATTAACTACCACACTGTACATAATGTATTTTCCAATCATATACACATCTCCAGCAAAGGTGAGCCATGGTAATAGAAACTGGAACAGTAGCTGTTCATTGCTGGCATGGTGGAAACAGGTGGGGGGTACGTTTTACCTTGGTGGATAAGTTTTCTGTCTTCACTAATACACTGATTACAAGTTGGATATTTTTGGCACAATTCACCATGTTTTATTGATGAAATAAGTACATTTTATGGTTCTTTAGTTCTACCTCCAGTTTCCAAACTGAGTCGTGTGAAGTTCGAGTTGCCAGGGTCTATATATTGCCATAGGAAGTCTGTTTTCCCCAGGAATCACAAAGGCAATTTTCTTCCCAAGCACATAGAGAGAGCTTCAAAAATAAGTGTGGTTTTGGCTTAAAATAAAATTCAAGCCAGGCGGTGGTGGTGCACGCCTTTAATCCCAGCACTCGGGAGGCAGAGCCTGGCGGATCTCTGTGTGTTCGAGGCCAGCCTGGACTACAGAGTGAGTTCCAGGAAAGTCACAAAGCTACACAGAGAAACCCTATCTTGAAAAAACAAAATAAATAAATAAATAAAATTTGAGTTTATTATCATTAATGTGTGTCATAACAGAAGAAGCAGTGTTATGAGCAGGGTGGACTCGAAGAAAAACCTGTGTTCTGACCAGTGATTTGTCTGGGCCTCATTCACTATATTTATACAGAACAGTTTGTTAACTCACAGGGACAATGACTCATTCTGTGTCACTCCCTGACATCCTGCAGGGGCTTCGGTTGCAGAGACGAATCACATCGCCCTCTAACTTAGGAAGAATGATCAGAATGACTTAGTTCAAGTTACTGGGGCCATTTGCATCCAAGCACTAGTCAGACTTCAAGGTGTTGTATTTTCTACATTATGATTTATAATTTATACATCTTCATTGATTGATATGCATTCCATCAAAATGTACTCATTAAAAGTCAGTTAGATAGATCAGGGGTATCTTTCTGCCCAGCTAATAGCCTGACTTTGACCTCTGGATCCCTGTGGTAGGTAGAGGGAGAGAGTCAACTCCCGAGAGTGGTCTTCCTGTGCTTGTGTCCATGTGGATGCCTTGGCATTCTCTCTCTCCCTCTCTCTCTCTCTCTCTCTCTCTCTCTCTCTCTCTCTCTCTCTCTCTCTCTCTGTCGGTCTCATTAAGTAAATGTAGAAAATAAGAATCAATCCACTCATGGAAGGACTTCCAGACTTCTAATTTACCACTCATGCAAGCCTTCAGTCCTTCAACAGTCCTTAGTATTCCAACTCCCCAACCCACTGAATGCATCCCTTCTTCTCAAACCCCAGAGAGGAAACATTTGGTTTGGCCTTTATTTAGCTGTCCAAATTGAGACTATATAGCCAGCTCTGAGAAACAAGAGTCCTACTACATTTCCACCAGACTGGACAACACAGAACAGCATGTCCCTTTTGTTGTTGTTACCATCCTGGATGTTGAAGGTGTTGACAGGCAACAGGGCTCGTCAGTATAGACACGGAAAAGTCACCTCAGAATAATTAGAAGTTTGCTTCTCTAGAGAAATATTTTTATCTCATTAAAAATTGTTCATATTTCACTGTGAAAATTGAAACTATTTGAATTATATTGAAACGGCGATGTTATCATTTACTTGTGACATTTATTTTCCATTATATTCTAAAGTTGAAGATTGACATGCTTAATTCTGTGTTGTGAAGTTACCAGAAAAGAGTAAACTTTCATTAAGCAGCCTTTTTAATCTTAGCTGGACATACCACAATTCACAATTTTAACCTGGAAAAAGTAAAAGATATTGGTATTTTATATGTGGTTTTGGTAAAATTTCAGATAGTAAAAGTTAGTGCAAAAATAATGATCTATAGAAATTCAAAGCAGCAGGCTGGAAGATGTCAGGAATAAATCTTACTAAGAGTTGGGAGGTGATTCATACCTTAATTTTGTCCATTTTTATATAAAATGTGATCTACAATTAGCCTCCAAGTTGAAAAGATACAAGACTATCAATTATATCATAAAATCACAAAAATGATAATAATATTAAGGAAAGATTTAAATAATAGTCAGTATGAAAAGTAGTGGGTGTCCTTATTATAAAACTTAATAAAAAATGACTATGTGTTCAATTATTTATGAAATCTTTAAACTGGCCTGAAGGAGAAACCAAACAAAAGACAATTCACTTTGCAGCTCTAATTTCTCCACTAATTAAATATATGATCTTGGACACAAGAACTTTAGAATGAGGTGAGAGAAGACTGTAACAATTGATGATAGCACACTCCTCATACTCACAGGAAACAAGACTCATTGCCTCCTGAAGCAGTTATTACTTCTATTTCTGATAAATTGCTCTAAGTTTCCTTCAGGGTAAAGTGATAAACACATGTGGTGTATTTAATCATTCCCTGGTGACAAATAGTTAACTTGAAGGAGTCTTACAGACATTACATATCCTGGGAATCGTGTACTGTGACTTTGAACATAAGATTAATCAGAATCCCACCCTACAGACTGATTGTTACAGCCAATTTAATTGCCTTAAATCTTCATCCTGGCCCAATGGTGGATAATAGGCTAACTTTCCCAAGGGAAATTATCAGTGCTGTGTGTGTGTGTGTGTGTGTGTGTGTGTGTGTGTGTGTGTGTGTGTGTGTGTTAGTTCTCAGATGATGTATATTTCTCACTTCTGCTTCTGTTTATGAGGTATTCGATTTTTCATTGAACCCTTCAGTATGGATTTAAGATACCCATGCTGAGTAGTAACTAACATAATTCTGCCACTGGTATAATGTAGCATTTACCTCATGGAATTTGCTTATTATAGTTGACTGTAGAGTGCCCAAAAGAACAAAGAAACATCATCAAGTTTTCAGGTTGAGTGCCTGATCTGTGTGAGCTTGCGAGCAAACATTTCCACAGCAGTATTTACAAGAGATTTCCTTTATTTAACATACTAATGCTACCAAGTTTCTGAAAGCTATAGATGTCTACCAAAAGGAAGCCAATAATTCAGAAATCTGTTTAGGTAAGTTTGCAATAGCAACTCTCTCTGGTTCTATTTTTATGTTATCTCCAAATACCATGTACTAATTTGCAAGGAGGATATAAAATTTTAAGTAGACTTGAGCATGTACGCCTTCTGGTGAACACATGACCCTTACTGGTTCCATAGTTCCCTTGGGAAATCTTCTTTGTAGTGAGCTGACACCAGCTTTTGAAAAGTTCCATGCATTCCTCACAGTGTTTGCCCTCTAGGCCAAATATATAACCTGCCTACAACCTAATTCCTCATAGACGAGGCTAAATTTTTAATGTAAGCCTAAAGTGGGAGATCTAGGACGTGACTCCACCTCTCTGTTTGGTCTCTACTTCACTTACAAGAACACTGTATTCAGTTCCATTCACTTCATATGACCCCTTTCCAAGTTCTGAGGAAACCCTGGAGACTTAACAAAAGTTAGACCATTCAGGCTTTCCTCTCTGATCCTCAGTTAGTATTTGCCCTTTTGATCTACTCAGTATTCAATGCCTACTGATCTCCTAAAGAACACAACTCTTGTGCCAAACGAGGACCCTGGAGTTTGTACTGGGGTCCGCAGCCTTAGCATATAAACAAGGGTGTCTAGTTGTACCAGGATGGTACTCAAACAGCTTGACCCTTCTGGGACAACATTTTAGGAATCCCTATAATCAACAGAGTCAAATCAAAGACTTTTCTCCACTGCCAGGGAAATACCCTCCGCTCAAGAAGTCTCTGCCCCTGCTCCAAAAATCTCTAGTCTTAGATAGAGGCATGCAAACTATGACCTTCATTGTAAATTACTGGTTCATGTGGTGCCTAACAGTCTCCACAAATGTTCATCATAATCATGTTTTGATTTTTGTAAACACAGATTAATTTGGCTGTTCTAATATTTGTGTAACTAGAACTAAATAGTATGTGTCATTTGCTCATTTAAACTTTCTCATCTCAGTAGTGTGTATTGGGAGTCAACTCTGTAGTTTGTTTCAGGAATTAACTATTTTTAATGCACCTATAGTGATATTTAAATATCATCCTTTTGGTCATTCCATATTAGTGGACAATTAGATGATTACATCTTCATTTAAAGTGAGTTATGCACTGGTACAATGCTACTAGCATCTGCCATTGACAACCTGTCCATTTTAAACTGTTCTATTGATTACACATAGTAGCACCCAGTTATGTTTAAAGTCCTAATTGATATGTAAACCTTTGTATTTTATTGTATTATATTATTTATAACTCTTATATGAGCCATATAAACACAATAAAGTTGCAGGATATAAAACCAGCAATAAAAACCACAAACAATAGGCTTCATACACATTCCAACTAGAGATTTGAGTAAATATACCATTCAAAATGATTATAAAATATTAAGTATATAGGAAGAAATCTAATTAAGAAGCGATATACATCTACAATGAAAACTTCACTTCATGACACTGAAAAAGGCATTGAAAGAAGGTACTAGACAGTGGAAAGATCTCCCATGTTCCTCTATTGGCATATGAATTCTTGGATTGTTTTTCTGGAACTATAAGATGTGACATTAGAATTTTTATTGGTATCACAATACATATGTAATTAATTTTAGTAGTTAACCCATTTTAATAATATTAATTCTGCCAATACAGGATCATGGGAGATCTTTCCATTGTCTACCTTGACATACCACTTCATCTCAGTCAGAATAACTACCATCAAGAAAACTAAAAGCATCAGAAAGGTTGTGGAGAGAAAGGAACCCTTTATTCACTGTTAGTGGGGGAGGAATTTAAATGAGAATGGCCCCTATAGGCTCATAGGTTTGAATGTGTGGTCTTCAATTAGTAAAACTGTTTGGGAAAGATTAGGAGGTGTGACCTTGTTGGAAGAGGTGTTTCACAAAGAGGGGGTTTTGAGGTTTCAGAAAACCAGGCCACTGCCAGTTAGATCTTTCTGCCTCTTGCTTTGGATCAAGATGTGAGCTCACACCTAAATATAATGAGGAACAGCCAGCCTGAATGTTCTGATGTCCCCTGTACTTCCGGTATTGGCTTCTACTCACTTGCCAGAAGGTTGCCCCACACACTTCTGTGTAGACAGCTGGACCAACCATCCAACAACCTTTATTCCTGCATGCAACTTCTTATCCATACTCTCTGTGTAGAGAAGTGAACCTGGTGTACAAACCAGAGTTAAGCAGATGGTATGAGGAATTCTAGGATGATAAGTGCCTTATGGTCCAGAGGGAGAAATGTGGACTCCAGATAGACGTCTCTTGAATTTCATCCAGTCTTTACTCTGGGAGACATGTGGCCAGACCCAGGCACTTCCTGCACTAATCTAAGCAGGCTACTGTGTGTGAAATGAGACCTCACTTCGTCTGCTCCTGCAGCTTCATCTCACTACCTGTCTCAGTGGTACCAATTCCTTGCTGGGCCAGCAACGGTGCAGTATGGTCAGTCCTTAAGGAAAGCACTCATTTTTCCAGCCACCTCAGCGTTTCCCCAGTACATAGCTGTGATGAGGGAAATGTTTTCACAAGGAAGTGAAAGAGAAATGTTTTCATAAGGAAGTGAGGAAGGGATAACTAAACTAGCAGTAACTCTAAGAGCATAGAAATGAATGTTGTCTTATCTCTGAGAACATTTTATGGCTAATCTCTAACAATATATTTGTAAGATAAGCAAAATAAAAAAGATCAAAATGAGAAAGTCTATATGCTGCATAAACACACACACACACATACACATGCGCTCACACACACACACACACACACACACACACACAAGCCAACAACTCTGAAAGTATTTCTATTACTCAGAAAGACTTTGTTAATAATAGTTCATTTTACTGAACATCATTCTGGGGTTTTGCACAAGACTGTCATTCATTCTTCACATATTAGTATCATCTCCATTATACAGATGTAGAAACTGAGGCAGAAAGGTTATGTGAAAAAGATGCTTCAGTTTACTTGCTCAGAAAGTGCTTAGGGAACCTTCAGATCCAGAGTGTCTGGCCAAGGAGTCTGCAGTGGGGCTAGCCGGCTACACTGGGTAGGTCTACTATGTGTTAGGCAGTTTATGGGGTGTTTTATATAGATTAGCTAATTCAGACTGTGACATAGGTATAATTATCTCTGCTTGACAGATGAGAAAACAGAGGCTGACTAATTTGCCAAAATTATAAAGCTAGTAAGTGGTTGAGCTGGATTTTAGTAACTTGCCAAAGTCAAATAACTAGTAAGTGAGAAAGCTCAGTTTCAGACCTGATTAAATTATGTTCAGGACACATTGCCTAGGAAAGCAATATGTAATATTTTAAGTATGCTTATTTTTTTTAATAATTTTAACTTATGCATGAGTTATAAAGATTCAAGTATCTGGACATTTCTCTTCCATGGCATGCCTCAGCCTTTAACAATGCCTGATAAATGAGGCATCACTGTACCACACCATACACGGGGGACACGTGATTGGATTTCCAGTGCTGCAGCTGAAACGGAACCAGGGGTTTGAGAGGTGGCTTACGATTGGCTTTGGCTGCCTTGGGTCTTTTCCTGGGATGAAAAAGCTTCTTAGACAAAGAGGGCAATCTTTCCATTAGGTAGAAAACACTTCATTTCTGTATAAATCTGTGGATAAGAAAACTTAGTGATTTCATATTTCCCTGTGAATGCAATAAAATCTGAAGAAAATAATATCAGCAGCAAATCATTCGACAGGCATTCCTCAGAACATTCCAGAGCTGGAGCACACACAGCGAAGTATGGAAAATGACTGCCTGGGCATTCCATCTTAAAAGACTTAATTTTCCTTCAGAGCCTTTAGTGTGAGCATAGGTGCAGTGCTCATCATGTGTTTTCAAGACACCAGAGAACGAAACCTGTGCTTTTTTAATGGAAGGGGCATTAATACTGGAGAAGGTTCTGAAGAGAAGCAGCCTTCTCTGACCCTGGCTAGAGACATATCTACACACGCATGGAACCCAGAGCGAGATTTAACAGACATGTTCACAATGCACCACTTTCATGGCACCTTTAGACTGCTTCAAGACATACTGTTACTTATTTATTTTGATTAATTTATGTTCCTTTATATTCACAAATTAAAAAAAAAATACTAGAAGGCTTGAGGAAACAATCCATCCACAAATGGAGTCTCCAGTTGTTTTTATGGGATGATTGCTACCAAAAGGAAAGTAGATAGAACCTTGGGTCTGTTTGTTTTTGTTTTGTTTCAATTTTGTTTTGGCTCTTTTAAAGCGTCACTTCATGGGCTAAAGAGATAGCCCGGTCAGTAAGATGTTTGCCCAGCAGATCTGCTGACCTGAGTTCAATCCTCAACATGCACATAAAGAGAAAGTCATGGTAGCCCATGCTTGTAATCCCAATGTTGAGGAGGTAGACATAGGCAGATAGATCCCTGGACGTTGGTGACTAGCCAGCCTATTCTACTTGATAAACTCAAAGCTTGTGAGAGACCATGTCTCTAAAAAAAGGTGCATGGCACCTATGTAAACGGAAGTTGTCCTCTGGCCTCTACATTCACATGCACAGGCTTGCACATACACAGGCAAGCACATAAACGTGCCTCTGCAAACACATGTATGCCTGCACACAGATGAACATGCAAAATTGTGCACATACACATGCACACAAAAAATCATGTCAGTTTGAGTCTGGGCTCAATCTAATGACAATTGTTGTAGGTACTATGTAACCATTAGTAAGTACATCTACTTTCCCAAATTCTCCTCACAAGCTTGCAAAATTACCAATGCATATTGTAAGAGAATGTATCTGTGCTGTTGCTTAGCTTTTGAACTTGACTTTCCAAGAACATTTTCAGCAATGAAATGGGATGCCTATGGTGAGCACAGACCCCCACGCAGCCAATCTGGCACCTGTGTGACCTGGCCACAGCCCACACCTAGTAGGAAGTTGCTCTTATGTATTTGGCAGTTCTGCTGCAGCACAAAGCCATGGACAACCCGGCTGCCCCAAATTCTTTCTCCAAAGAGAGGGTCTCCTTGGAGAAACTGGAGCCAGCCATCACTGGTGGCAAGACTGAGAAAAGACACTTGGAACGGAAAGAGAGGAAAAGGAAAACAAGCAGGCTAGGATCTCCTTGCCAGCACCAACAGTGGGTGGGAAAATCTATAACTCAGTGGTTTGGAAGGAGGGACCTTCAAGGTGAAGAATATTTTCCTTTCATTCAGCATTTGAACTCTGTCTTGTTTTGGTTTGTGATTTATATTTCACTGAGGGCTTTTTTTAAATTGTTGTTGTTTGTGGCTTTTTTCTTAAATACATGAAGTCAGATCTAGTAGTGGAAAATAACATGGTTATTCTCCAGATGATAATGATGCTGTGCATAATGGTGCTTTTGAAATCAACTCTGAAAAGTTTTATAGGAGAAAATAAAGATCTTAAGCATCTGCTGTATGTTGCATGGGATATTAACTGCTTTACATACAGTAGTTCATTTGGGTGCTCATAATTATGTTTATAGAGTAATTTATATTCTCTGTTCTGTTGATGTAGAATTTAAGGTGCTGTAAAAGGAACTGACTCGTCTGGAGTTATGCAATGCAAGCTTGCTGTGTGGCTCTGCCTTTGTTCAATAGAGAAACCCCTGGCTGTCACTGTAAAGTGACTTAAATCCATTTCTCCTCATTAATCTTCATTATACAATTTTGTCACTAATAATATCTTATGCCATACAAAAATGTACATATTCTCAGAAACTTCAAATCCATGTTCTTTTGTTTTTACCTTTTACTTTTTAATACATTCATCCAACTTCTATTGATTTTTATATTTTGATGCAATCTTGGTTCAATAATTCAGTTTTAACAACAATCCTATAGGAATATGTTTCTAACATCTATGGTTATGGAAAAATCAAATATTATTAGGCAGAATAAAAAACAAAATATAAATTTATCTCAAATTTTAAAATCCTTCACTGTCCATTATAGTCATTGGTTACATGCAGCTTTTTAAATTGAATTTAAATTGACTTTAAGTTTTAGTTTTCACATGTAAGGTATATGGAATTGTCATTTGTTCTATTAAGTGGACTACCGACTTATAAATCAACAACTTATCCAAACGATGGAAAGAGCACAGAAGAAACTGTGGCCCAAGTCCAGAAAGATGGAGAAACCTAAGAAGTTGCAGCCTATCACAGCAAAGGAAGAAAGTACCACAGGACCAGTGCTGGGGTAAGAAAATCAATGATAATTAAGTTGCTAGAAGCTCAGTGTACACACTGTGAGAGATAAACCCTCAAGGGAACCTAGTCACGAGGGATTACCACCACTTGGTGAGATTAGCACCAGGATCTCAACCAGGCTGCTGATGTTAGCATCAGAGAACAGCCTTTCCGGTTTCCCGTAGTAGGGAAAAGCTGCCATTTCAGTATACGGCAGAGGAATCTGACAAGGATGTTGAGGACAAGGACTCTAGCTTATTTTTGAGGAAGGTCACAGTGGGAAATTCACTTAGGAAGACAGTGTGAACATCTTCTCACCTTGTTTTTAAAATGTGGCCCGGTACCTACAATCCGTGCTATTTTCCACATGGTCCAGTACTCATATCCTTTGGTACTTATATTAACCACTTTTCACACACTTTGGTATTAACTGTGTTATCTAGTACTCATACACCTTAGTATTTGCCCTATGCTCCCAATATTCTGATCCCTTGGCATATATACTATTCAATCTACTATATACATATACAAGTGTGTGTGTGTGTGTGTGTGTGTGTGTGTGTGTGTGTGTGTGTGTGTGATTACTCTCACCTCTTGGTACTTACCATGTGGTCCAGTTCTCATGCTCCTTGTTATTAATTGTACTATCTAGTACTCACACTCTTTGGTATTTACCACATCTTAGTATTTCCTGGATGATCGGATATTCATATCCTTTTCCATTTAGAATGTGTCTGGGTATTCCCACACCTTGCTTTCACTGTGTGATCCAATACTTATACCCCTTAGTATTTACTAAGTCTTAGTACTTATCCAAAGGAGTAAAAATCCTTCTTTCCACAGAAATAGCTGCACATAACTGCTGACAGCAGCTTTATGAATGGTTTCCTAGACTTTAAAATTAATATGATATTCCACAGTTAATAAATGGTTGACTTTGGTATATCAGACAATTGAATATTATCACTCAATGTTAAAAAGACATTATTTATTAAGGTATGAAAAGTGATGCAGGAAGCTTAATCAGAAAATTCTGTGGTGAAGGATGGTCCTGTACACTGTGAATATGTATTTCTCTCATTGGTTGATAATAAAGCTATTTTGGCCTATGGCAAGGCAGGATAAGGTTGGGCAGAAAAATCAAACTAGGGACTCTAAGGAAGAGGGGTGGAGTCCAGGGAGATGCCACCAGCCGCCAAGGAACAGGATGCTGGAGGACCGATAAGCCATGGACCACACGGCAATAAATAGATGAATAGGAATGGATTAATTTAAATGTAAGACCTAGTTAATAGTAAGCCTGAGCCATCAGCCAAGCATTTATAATTAATATAAGTTTCTGTATGTTTATTTGGTACCAGGGGTTGGGACAAAATGGCTCTGTCTCCATTTACATATGGCACCCAACCTGGGGTGCCAGGTAATGCAGGATATGGAAGTCTTAGATCAGGCCAGATTTATTAAAGGATGAAATCAATTCACTACACTCATGAATACAGAATGAAGTGGCGCAGCCTCTTTGTTCACCAGGGAAAGATGGGGAAGGTCCTGAGGTGACCAAGCCATGGCCTCAGGAAGCCCTCCACAGTCCAAGAGAGAGTGACCCTCCCGCATGAGTTCCTAAGGGGTCACATATCTTCAAAGAAGACCATGCCCATTGGACCAAACTACTCCAATTCAGTTGATCATTGGACCACATGGCAAAATTCCCACAATAATGCTGTATTGTACAATTCAATTTCCATAATATCCTGAGAGAGGCAAAATTATAGAAAACAAAACAAAACAAGATCAGTGGTTCCATGGGTTGCTGCAGGAAGGGATGGAGAAAAATGAGTAGGAGTTCAAGGGCAGTGAACTACTTTACACAGTGTTATAATAATGCATGCCCAGCATTACACAGCTTCCCAAGCCCATAGAATGCCCAACTCCAAGAATAAATCCTAGTATAAAAATACGAACTTTGGTCAATTATGGTATGTTAGTGTTGGGGTGTCATATGTACCAAATGTGGCTCTCCAATAGATGTTGTCAATAGGATAAATAATACTTGCACAGTAACATGATACAATAATTTTTTGCACTTTTATTTCAATTTTACTGTGAATCTAAAATTGCTCTAAAAGCAAAATCTTTCAAAAATTAACTCAGATGAAGTGAAACAAGAAAAACATAGTTTCGTAGATACTTCAATAGATACTTCATGTTACTGGTGGCTCCCAGTGACTGACATGGATAATTCAGACAGACCATCAGTCGTTGCAGAAAGTTCCATCAAATTGTGCTGCACTGGTACCCACCGCTTCACATTCTGGGTGAGGAAGCAGATGCTCAGAGAGTTCCCAACTGTGCTGCAAAATAGCTCTGTTGTTTGACTTTCTCACCCTGCTTTCTGCCGTCACATTGTGATGTCATGAAGACTGCACATGTTTACGAAATTCCGTAATACATTTAGATACACGTGTATATGGCCTAGTGTTAAAGCAGATGGAGAATGTCTGTCTCATCAAGCATTGGTCATTCCTTTGTAATGAAAATATTCTAGATCCTTTCTGCTATCTTTCTTAAAAAATACAGTATGATTCAAATTATTATTCTACCATACACTCCAACTTATTTCTCCTTTGTAAATGATGCTGGCCACTTGTCTTGTGTAAAAAAAAACCCTGAAAATATTCAATTAAATAACGGGCTTTGGGGAATGAATTTCTTTATGACATAACAAAGTGCTCAGAAAATGATACTTTCTGTTGCAGAATCTTAATGGAAGCTGTAAGAATGACAAAAAGGACTATGCATCTCTGTAAATACCATGTTTCTGATTAAATCTATTCATAACATTGACAAGACAAAATGTTACTATGAAACTTGGATGAACAATTTCACTTTTAAATTATTTTTAAAATCACAACCATTTAATATGTATCTGTGTTAGTTAAGATGTTTTGTCACTGCAGTAACTATTGCTGTGAAAAAGTTTCAGGTGAAAAGGTGCATCAGAGGACTCAGCCCATACACACTCGGAGCCATCGTTTCTAGGCTAGTCCTGAGGCAGAACATCCTGATGGGAAGCATGTGGAGAAACAAAGGGCTCATCCAGGGTAGCTCCAAAAAGAGTGAAATAGAGAGGCCATGGTGGGAAGAGATCTTCCCAAAGCATGCTCCACTGACCTATTTCCTGCAACCAGGCTGCATTTCCTGCTAACTCCATCAGATTTTGAAATCATCAGAGAATGAATCCTTTGATTAGGTGAGAGCCCTCCACAAGTTGGAGCCCAAGTCTCTACCCACAAGCATTTTGGGAAAGGTTTTATGTCCAAACCACAACACAATATTCTTCATACATCATTTTTTGACAAAATAATGATCCACTTAATTATAGTTAAGACTGACAAAAGTATACTTTTGTTCAGGAAATATCCTTTAAATGTTCTAAACTTTAATTTTCATATTTTCAAAAGTTATAATTTCTTCATACTTTCATAAGTAATGCATAGACTATATATATCTAGCAAATAAATTATGAGAGCACAATCATAACGAAAGAGTTCTTTTTCTCAGTACTAATTTAATGCATGGGATCACCTGACTTCCTATCTTCCCACAGTATAGCTGATGATAGAAAATACTCTGCTAGGTCTTTGTAAACATGCAGCACTACTGCATTAGACTTTATGTCAGTCTGTCAGGAGTGGTTCCACAGGTCTTGATCCTTAACTTTTCTCACAGCACTCTCCGACACAAAGGAATTCTGGATCACAGGTGGGAAATGACACATCATGTGATGGTCGTCTGCATACACCCGAACATACTGCAACCTGGTTGTAGCAGCTCACAAAGGATGCAAGCCACACAAGACTCTTAAATTTTTATTGCCACATTTGCAAAATGCCCTTTATTTGTCAAAGATTCTCAACGCTTTAATATCTTATGTATGTGCCTGATGTATATGTGAGCATCTCATTAGACACAAACAAAGTGAACGGCTTTGATAGAGTTTGGAATGCTGATAGGGAAAGGACTTAAATTCTGATGTCATTTTAACTTCAGATGAAACAAAGTCTTTCACATGAAACACTACATCTTTCCCTACGTTAGTGATTCTCATCAAAGAACTTAGAGGAACATGAACTTAAATGGTTACCCTTTAGCGAAGAAGTTCTAATTTTTTGAGATTTGTTTCCCATTGTGTCTGTCTCTTCTGAGTTAATTGTTTTATTTGTTTTAGGTGCTTCCTTTTTTATTAGATATTTTCTCTATTGCCTAACCATTATTGGTGATTATCTTACTTTCAGAGCACAGCATAAATACTGATCAAGATAGAATTTTGGCACTAGCAGGCTATGTTGTGAGCATTCTGGCTTGACTATTTCATCTCCAGTCTTCTTCCCTCAATTTGTCAATATTCCAGGTCAATTGCTCTACAAACTACCTCAAGAACTCAGAAAAACTATCAACACAAGGGCAAGGACTCCACTGGCACCTGCTATTCATGTGTTCTGGAGCTGTAGAACCAAAGGGTGCATCCAACACTCTGGGTCAACACGGTGGCGATAGGGAGCTTCCTGGATCTGTCCAAACCCACACAAAATATAAAGAAAAAAGCTAGCATTTCAAAGCCAGATGGTTCTGAGGCAAAAACGAATATTTAATCACTTTCTGCTTCTCTTTAATTTTATCCCCCAATCACAGTATCTCATCAATTCTTGAACTTGTATCATCTTTATTAGTTTTGTTATTATTGTGTTTGTTTTCCATGTGTTTTTCCCTTTATGAATTTCTAGGCTCTTATCCACCTTTAAAAGATCAGAATTACATATAAGATACAGAAAACACTACTTTCTAGCCTATATTTCTACAAACAGATAGGCAGATAGAAAGGCTGAATTATAGATAGATAGATGGATAGATGATAGATAGATAGATAGATAGATAGATAGATAGATAGATAGATACATGTATTATACAAATACAAAACGAAAAGAATTGAATGGATAAAGAAAGCACAGTCCTTTCTGCCATTGCCTTCAGTAGTTAAAATGTAGTTAGCTATGTAGCATAAATACATTAGTTGTGCATTTTTATTACATTAACTGTTTCTCTAATTCTTCAGATCTAAAGTCTTTTAAAGGAGGACACATGTGTCACTGTTCTGACTAGTTTTATGTCAAATTGATACAAACTATAGTCATCTGAGGGCTTGGGATCTCAATTGAGAAATTACCCCCATAAGACCAGGTTGTAGGCAAGCTTGTAGGAAATTTTCTTAATTAGTGATTGATGTGGGAGTGCCCAGATCAATGTGGATGGGCCCATCCCAGAACTGTTGGTCTTGGGTTCTATAAGAAAGCAGGCTGAGCAAGCCATGAGGGTCAAGGCAGTAAGCAGCACTCTTCCATGGCCTCTGCATCAGCTCCTGCTTCCAGGTTCCTGCCCTGTGTGAATTCCTGCCCTGACTTCCCTAGTGATAGACTGTTACCTGTAAGTGTACGTGAAATAAATCCTTTCCTTTCCAAGTTGTTTTTGATCATAATGTTTCATTACAGCAATAGAAACCCTAAGTAAGACAGTCACTTTAAGTTATTATAATCTATTTTAATGGTCATCTATCAAAAAAGTAGCAACATTGGTCCTATATTTATTTGCGCCATGATCAAACAAATTTGTTACTGTTCAATGTTGGTCACCTATTGTAATGGTTAGCTCTCTCAACTTCCCACAACCTGGGATCACCTAGGAAGACAGTCTCATTCTGAGATTGCCTAGACATGTTTGTGGATATATCTGTTGTGAGTTGTTTTGATTGCCTTAATTGACATGGGGAAACCCAATCTGAAGTGGGCGTCACCATTCTCTGGTTTGGGGCCCTGGATTATATGAGTAGAGAAAGCTGGCTGAACAGTAAGCACACATATATTCATTTCTCTCTGTTTTACTCTGGGTGTGATGTGACTACTTTGAGTGCCTGACATTTTGACTTCTTTGAAATAATGTACTGTAACCTGAAATTGTGAGATAAAGTAAACTTTTCCCCCTATGTTGCTTTTATTCAGGGCATTCTACTACAGCAACAGAAATGAAGCTAAAATACCCACTATATGTCAGATTCTCTGTCGATTTCACTGTCTACCTTCCTCCGGAGGCATTGCTTCTGTGATCTGTCAATGAGACATCAAGTCCCTTGAGAACACACAACTAGTAAGGATACAACTAAAGCCAAATGCCAGGTCCGTAGGATTCGACTAACATCAGGATGTATGGAATACTTACCAGAAAATGGTGGAGTTTTGTCCAGTGATTCTCAAAATAACTACTTCTATTGTTTAGAAATGCCTCAATATGTTCTGTGTGGCTAAAAGTTCTGAGTTCTCTTTGTGCTCTGCTCAATAATGGAGGAGTTATAATAAAAAGTTCTTTCATGGTCAGACATAACATTGTACTTCAGCTACTGTCTCCTCACACTCTCCATAAAAAGTTTATGGAGCACAGATCATAAAGAACACAACCGAAGACAGGGACTGGCAGATCAGCATTGATGTAATCGGTACTCTGAAAACACACTTCCCATGCAACGCCTGTGGAAAAGCACAAAAGACTTCACAGACATCTGTTTCTAAGGTTACAAAACTTACCATCTACAGACTTCCAATAGCTTAAACAAAATCTATCTTATATTGGAAACTAACATCAGTCAAGATACATTTTCATTAGCAACCTCCCTTTCCATATTTTACTAATTATAACTACTTTACTATTGATTAGTCCAAAGCCAAGTTTACTTTCTGCATTTGGTAATAACTTTTAAAGTCAAAATACCATTATATATCAAACTGAATTGCGTATTTTGACCTTTCATAATTTTGTGCTTCGGTAAGAATCAGGTAAAATCTTCTGAAGATGGTCCTGGGTCCTGCAGCAGAATGGAATGAGCTAGGCAACTGGTGCGCTGGGTGATGAATCTCCTGCTTGCACTGTGGCCAGGTCACAGATGAGTCAATGGACAAGGCAGGTAAGTGACCAATTATAAAATACACAATAAGCAGTGGCTGGATTTTGACCTTGAACCAAGAATCTACTTTGTACCTGCTCAATGATCTTTCAGACATTCCATATTTTCCATCCCATGCGGTTTGCTTGGAATAGCCAACTACAGCTCTATGAATTACTGGCAGCCAGGGTTGGAATATGCCAAAAGACTGGGAATCTGAGGATTTCTTGCTTTGACTCCAGTGTCTATAAGTCTTGACAGACATGCTGGCCCAAGTAAGTCTTTTCTCAAGAATCAAGAGCTACAAGGTTCAGGCTATCAGTTGGTATTCTTCTTTCCTTCTGTAAAAAGGTGTTCTGGAAGATAAGCCAAACAGAAGCAAGAGATGGAAGAGATAAAATTCTAATAGCCAAGGTTGGACCTCTAAATTCAGCTTTGGCCAGTTACAAAGGATAATAAGTCCTTTGTCTTGGGCTCACCTAGTTAAAACTGCATTTGTGACCCTCGCAACAGAAAATGGCATGGCCACCTGCATTTTATTCTGAAAGAAACAATTCCATCTGATGTCCGGCAAGTCCATCCACATGTCTTACAGACACAATGTTTTCAAAACTAAATATGTTTTTTATGCCTCCTTGTATTCCATACCATTGGTAAAAAAAAAAAAAGTACTGTTCCCTCTCATAGGTCACTTCCCTGAATACTGCCAACCTTTCTCACAAGTATTCTCGAACCAATCTACAGCTCTGTTCCTCCGGTAACCTCAATAGTCTGGGGCTAAATTTTAGCAATAATTAGACTGTTCTACACTCCTCTGACAAAGCACACTTTATGGTGTTCCCAAAGTAAATCTTCTCAACTGTGCACTTTTTTCCACGTGCACACATGTGAGTAGTTTCAGGTGGTCATCATATAAAGCTGAAGTTCCAGAGCAAGAATTGATTAATGTAATCTGTGTAACCTGTGATTCAGCGTTTTGTTCAGGTCTGTGTTCCAGCCATGGTGAAGTTCTTAGGATTCTTGGATACACTAATCCATTTACACAAACGTTTCTTCATTATCAGTTGTATTCTGTTCAATATTTGATCTCACCTGACAAGGCTGTATAGCTCTAGGGAGCCAATCAAGTCTTACTGCCTTCTTTAGACTCCGATTTTCAAAATTTATGCAATCCAGAAATCCCAAATCTTTTTACTTCTCAAACTCAAAACTGTGTTCTTTATTCTCAATTTTACTGACAGAATCGGAGAAATGTGACTGCACAAGAGCTGGCAGTGGTAGAATGATGTCCAAGGCCCTTGCTGCAAAGAGACCACGTTTATTATCTGTTATTTTTGTTGTGGAATCCAAGGTAAATACAAAGGTTTATATCACTTGATCCTGTGGCATTCATCTTCACTAATATATTCATTGTGACATAATTCAGGTTATACTCTATAAGCTCTCATTCTTCCTTGAATTTAATGAAGTCAAAGCTTTGTGCTTTATGAGGCCTCTCCACTTTGAGTATTCCTCTCCACTCTGAGTATTCATTCCTCTTTCCTTGAAGCTTTCAGTAGCTTCAGCCATAGACTGATGTTTTCTGATTTTCTGATTTCCGTTAACTTCCTGATTTGGGCATTTACTGAGGGTAAATGACCTGGATTCCTTTTGTTGCTCTTCCCACTCATGCTTTATTACAAAAAAGAAAAATTCTAATGGCAGTTATTAATATTATTATGATCTACTGTACTCATCTTCTTCCTAATGCATAGAATGTAACATACTTTTAGTTTCACACTGCATTCAGATTTGCCTTATGTTAACTGATGAGACCAATCATAGTACTCTGTTCAAAACTGATGATAGCATCATGGAATATACTGATTTTAGCTGTACCACTGGAACCCACCCACAATACCACTTCTTAAAACTGACTAGGGCCTCTTTCTAAATTTATTTAGCAGGAAATGAGGACGCTGGCTTAGCCAAGAACACAATTTAAAGGCCCAACAGTAACCAAGAAACCCAGTCAGATTTTTTTTTCAGTTACTTAGCATTCCTTCCTAAGTCTTGCCTTTTTAGGTTGTAAATGGAAGGAAGCAAAAGTTCCTGTTTATTTCTCTAATGTGCCTGCCTGCAACACTAATTCATTCATTTTTTGAATCAGAGACTAGCTGAAGCTAGCAATATTGTGACTCATTCATTTTCAATTAAAATTGTTCTATATTCTCAGCCTCGCCCATTGAAGGTTCCCAAGGCAGTAGAGTCTAGGTAAAGGGAGTTTAGTATTAATTCTTAAATCATATGATGTTAAGTGCTGGAATTGTTGGAGTGGTAGGTGTGTTGAGAAACCCTCTATGCCCAGACAAGACATGCTGTGTACAGTCTGTGCATTCTGGTAAATACATCAAGGTAATAATTACTTCCATATTTGCCCTTTTAAATACACAGTTTTTACTCGGGGCCAGGTTGCCCTAACACACACCCAATGTATTTCAGATTTCTGTGTAATTTAAAGAAAAAGTGTTGCTGAGGTGAGCCAAATTCACATATGAGCTCTTTGTGTAAGCTATTTTAGAGCTACAAAGCCTGTGTCTCCTTGCTAATACACAGTTTGTTTCCTCAGGATGGCTTTCTGCCATCAATTGGAATGGCATTCTTACAGTGCCCCAGATCCCAATATGAAAAGAGTTTACTTTTTTATTATTTTTTAAAGAAAGTGTTCTTATGTATGTTCTTAAGAGAAGAGGACTGGTTTGCATTTTCAATACCCTCGATCTGGACACAGTAAAAGAGGTGATACATCGGGGGAAAGTATGAACTGTAATGCCAGCGGAAAGAATGAGCTCGTTTTCTTGGTTTGGAAGCAAGAGGGAACATACACGATGCATTTACTCCATGGAAAAAGAGACTGAGAATATTATGACACACTTCTAGAAGACAAAGCAAATGAAACAAAATGCTTCTTTGTAAAGTAAAACTAATTTCTATTATTTATGAATCGAATAAGTTCTGTTGTGCTGGTTTTTGTTCTTATACATAAAAGAATTCACAAACTCAGACATTTTCATAGCACCTCCCAATCGTCCTCGTGTCTATGGATTTCATCACCAATTATACTGCTTTCCAGTTAGTCCAATGATGTCATTTCAGGTTAGCAAGGTCTGTCCTTGAGAATTAATATCTGAGAACGACCTCTTAAAAACTGCTCGTTTATTTGTGTTGATTTGAGAACGGATCTTGCAATATCCACCATTTAATCCTCCCACCTCAGCCTACCAACCGATGAGACTACAGGCCTCTGCTCCCACATTCTTTAAGAATGGCTCTGATATTCCCTTAGTAATACCTGTTCCACACAGAACTCATTTCCCTGGCCTTAACAGTTTCTTTCAATAATACTTGATTTCAAAGTGTTTGTGAGCTGAGTTTCTTAGGGGGGTTTTCTTTGTGTCACCAAGGTATGGGGGAATCATTAGATTTTCCTGTGCTTTTTCGTTTTTGCCTATGCTTTCTATTTAAATACTACGTTAAAGTAGCACAACGTTTTAGCTATGAAACCAACAAAGGTAGTGTACATCCTTTGAATGAAACATGTGTCTGTTCAGAGACAATCAAAGAGAAAAAGCAATGGAAAACTCAAGTGCAATGTTGTTACATTTTATTGCAGAATATTTAAAATAAAAAACCAGAAATTGTGGTGCTAGATACATTACTGTCATGGGTAACTCCTTGGCATGCTGTTGATATGAAGAACGTGCATCTGGAATAGAATGATGGATAAAAGAAAAGGTCCGAGTTTTGATTTTACAACCTCAGACTGTGCAAACTTGTCTGATTCAGCTCTACCTGGTCTGCCCTGTGAGGAGCCATCTGCTCAGCAGCATCTTCCAGAATGGGGAGGAACTTCTTCAGGGGAACAGAAGAAGATTTCTTAGTGCATTTTTAATTAAGTTTAAAACTATAAGTAAAAAAGTTTTACATGTGCTAAAGGCAAGTCTAGATTTAACTGCTCTGTTTTTCAAACGAGAAGTCAAGAATTGAATTGACTCCCTTGAAAACGCCTTTATTCTCTTTAATTGCAGCTGTAGGATGAGTGAATCAGCAGTCACACTAAGCATATTTTTAATATGCCTTCCTTTAATCACACATACTTGTTTACCTCTAAATTCTCACTAAGCTGCCAGCATCTGTAGGGCAGGAAGACATCTTTGTATGCTTAGTAATAGAAGTAAGTCAACCAGTTCAAGTGAGGAAACAGATAGCTATTCTCCAAAACGGACACAGTGCCAAATGCCAGTGAGGGGATTTCATAATGTAAGTGAAATGCTTCGGGGCTGGAGAGATGGCAGGGCAGGATAGAGCACGTGTTGCTCTTCAAGAGGACTTGGGTTCAATTCCCAGCACCTACATGGTCCTGATTTTGCTCATGGCTCACAGCCATCAGTAACTCCAATTCCAGAGACTCCAACACCATTTTCTGGGCTCCATAGGCACCAGGCATACACATAGTACCATGCATACAGTCAATACATATAACAGAAAAAAATTAAAATATTGAAAAAATTTTTAAAGTACCCATGCCTCATTTTCCATATATTTTGGTTTTATTTCCTTTTTCTAAATAACTAGTAGTTCCTCCAAAGTTTTGTATCCTGTGTAACTTGCTTTAGTTGAACTTATCAAAAGCAGAGTCATAATGAAAGTATTTGAATGTTTGTATTTACAGTTGATAATCTCTGAACCTTAATTTTTCCAGGAACATTAGAAAAGTACATCACAAAGCAGTTGGGTGGATGAAATGATCCATACCAGAACAGTTTAGCCTCAGCCCTGGAAAAAGCAAAGATTTGGTAAATCATCCCCAGTCTTTCAGATGAGGACCAAGGAAGGGGACAGAGGACAAAAGCACTGACAGCTGGATACCAACACCATCTGCTAACTTTCTAATAGAGCGAGAAGAAGATGAGATTGTGAGAACATGAGATTGTATCAGGCCCCTGCTAAAACTTCCCATTTCTTCCAAAGTCCATTGTGTCAGTTTCAACTCTATTAACCCCAGAACAGAGTAGGCATTGTGAGCTGCTGAAGAGAGGCCATTGGTTAACCAAGGCCAGTGGCCTCCTAGTGTGCTAAACTCAATGTTGAAGGACTAGAAAGTGGCTTAGAGTGGATGCTTGAAGTGAGACCATTGTCTCATCAGTTCCTCTTGATAACAATTAATGATGCCCAAAATGATATGTGAAAAATATGCCTGGTCTATACGAGTTCTCAAAGTTCCCCGAGCCGGAAAGTCTTACTTTACCACTAAAGGAAAGGAAAGGAGTTGCAACCTCTTGATTTTGGAGCCATTATGAAGGAAAAATAATTATATTTAATAAGCTGTCTCCTCCAGAAAGAATGTCATTCAGAAGAGTAATATTAATATAATATAAAAGTAACTGTCAATGTCAAAAAAGTTACAGACAGTGTTTTTCTAAGCAATTGACATAACATTTTCAAATGAAATGTTTTCACATTTGCAAGTGAAATGAAGATTGGGAGGAACAGTATCTCTTTCTTAAACCTGCATTAAAATGGGTCTAGGGTTATGTCTACCCTGGCCTATATCTCTTGTTTCTCTGCCGTTCTTTGTTTCTCTGCCTATATTGCAAATGTCTTACGTACAGTGGCTGCATCTTACCCGACTGCTAAGAAAAAATGAGCATCAAATCAAGTGTATAAAATAAGTAGATATCATTAGGAAACCAGAGCTGTGCATCACAGGGAAGCAGGGATTCGGGGCACTGATCCAAATGAGAAAGAGGAGCCCAGGAACTCTAGTTGAACTCAGGACTGGAGAATCTCACATGTCTGCAGGGTACAGAGGTGGAACCCTTGTGGTACAACTTGAAAATAAATGTTCTGAGATGGCTAGGAAAACCAGCTTAGACCTTGTAAACCCAAAGATATGAAATTATAAGAAACGAAATGAAATGCAAAGTCAAAAGCACTAGGTAGGGAAACAATTTGAAGTAAGGCACTGAACTAATGAGAATTAGCCATGGTGATATTTGGGGAGACTTAGTCAAACAGGGAATGTGGCGGTTGCCATAAGCCAGGGGTGTGTAGTGTGCTTGATGATGAAGAGGTTGATCCACTGTGGGTTATCTGGGCCATTTATTGTCCTGTCATACATTAAGTTCACATTCTTCATCAAACAGTCATGTAAAATAAGTAATTATACTTTATAATGTATTTTAACTCTTCCCTTTTCTTAATATAAAATAATATGACTAAAGAATATGAATTAAATATACAATATGGCTTAGTTTTATCACATACCAACCTGTATATATGCATACATGTATATATGCATAAGAAAGATAAACAATGGGTAGGATTTATTAGTAAGTGGTGATGATTATATAATTGTCTCTTTTTGTGGAATATCCATGTATATTTTTGCTATATGAATTGCTTTTATAATAAGAAAATTATATATCTCTAGTCACTTAAAAGTACATCTCTGCTTGAAGAATGACTCTCTAAAGTACATAGGTAGGTACTCTGTCATTAAAGTCACATGAGACTAAGTTATATAAAAAACAAAATATACCAAAAGCACTGTGCAGTGTATCTTGTTGTCCTCTCTCTGGACAACACATGAAAGGGTGGTATCTTGCTGACAATCAAATGCCTCTTAGAATATTTTGTGACTTTTCTCCCCATCGTAGTCCTTAGAATTGGCAACATCTTTGTCCTTCTTTCAACCAGTGCCACCAAAACTGACATGGAATGAGAAACTGACACTGGTTATAAAAATAAATTCGTTTCCATCTGCACAGATGCTGCTCCTGAGGCTCTGTCAGCAATGCACGCACTGAGAATGATGTCCTCTCGAGTGTGGATCTGGGCTTGAGTCACCCACACGGCCACCTGATCCCCTTTTGATCAGCAGCAAACATATGCATGGCAGCTGGCTGGAACCATGCTGGGATACAACATGGGTATAACACTGGATTTTGTTTTCATGTATGAAACTGAGGAAATAAATACCACCACCTTGGCATCATTAGCATAGAGCCTATAGAACCAGCACACTGCATGCTGATATCTGCATTCCACCTGGAACCCATTCACACTGGCATACTAAACACATGTGATGAGAAACTAAAAGGAGAATTTCTTGGTATACTACGTGCCTAAGATCTCTGTGGACTAGCACTGTTGACAAAGCAAAGATATGGCAGTTCCAGGCTGAAATGAGCCATCTTTCATTGGATTTAAGATCTCCTTTGTCGTCAATTTGGGTATCTTCAAAACCAAAGACTGAGGTGATAGCTCTCTAGACTTACTCATCTTCAGGAAGTTCACAAAGTGTCATGTAGTCAAACAATTCTCCTTTTCTGTACATTGCTGTCCAGTAGGCATCGAGACTGCAAATCCTCCAAATATTGGATGCAATAAGAAAAATTTGATAAGAATCAATTGGGCACAATTTGATTTCCCCTCTCTCTACTTCAGAATGTTGGGCAGTCATTGTATTGTTATTGACACGTTCACCTGTGTGTCTACTGAGGTTTTGCCAATTGCAAGAACTTAAAGATATGAACTTAATTCCTTAAAGGTTATACAATTTTACTTTAATTGTGTAACTAAAATGAATAAATATCAATTTGGTAGAAAACATTGTGCACCAAAACTAACAAAACATCCAAGTCTTTTTTAAAAGATGTGATGCATTAAGCTAAACGAAGCTTGTTAACTAGAAGGTTGTATTTTGCTGCCTCCTAGTCTTACCCACAGTAACCAATGTAAGATCTAGAGCGGAGAAGAGTGCAGATACCATGCACACTTAGGCTTCAGGTGACCTTGACTGTGAATATTGCTATCTAAGAACCCTGCTAGGGAAATAAGTGGAATAAATATAAAAGAATAATATAACACACATGTGCACACACCTTTGCTCATGCTCAAGAACCCACATCTGCAAGCACACATTTCTACTAATAGGAACACGTGCACACGCTCGTCTGAACACATGCCCTGTCACACTCTCAACTCTGGATTGAGTTTTCAGTTGATTAAACGCATGAAACTGAAACTATCCAAATAAACTCTTTTGGCAGCTATTGAAAGTCTTTTGAAGTAAGCCAGAATGCCTCTCTAGTCAATGTTTCCATACTGAATCAGTCCGTGTCACAGTGAGATTGTGTTTATTTTTTATGTTGGAACATAGATTTCTTCTTTCACTGTAGCAGATCTGCTGAGATAAAAATGAGGGAGAATGAAGCGGCATTCTGTGGGTTTGGGAACCTTGTCCTTAGTGAAAGCTTATTCTTTAATGTTCTTTGCAATCTGTTTGTGACAATATTGGGCTGCTGTTATGCAGTAGTAATTTCAGCTTTCTTTTATCTCCTCCAAAAGGGCAACCATTTTCTTTCCTCTGGACTAGCAATTCTCCTGAGTAGCTGGCAATCTCCCCTATTCTATTATCTTTCCAGAATAACGAAGACTATTATAGTTTCTCATCTGTGACAAAAACTGACTTGTGGGGACTTGTGTGGGAAATTTTAAAGTTAATTTGAAAGACTTTCCCCAAATCTGCATCTTTATTCACAGTCTTTTACTGCTCAATAACAGCAGAAAACCAATAGATGCACCATATGACAAACTTAAGCATTTCCAAAAGAGAACCTACAAATTTGTATGTACTACAAATAAAAACACGTCCTTCTCCCAAAGTCCTGATTTTGAATTATGACATAAAACTAAGTGTTCAGTCCATCCTAGAGTCACCTTCACATCCTTCCATACTCAGTAAGTCTAGTTAGCCATGTCATGTGGTCTCCTCTATCTGGAAACATCTCTGACTCTCCATCTCTACCCTTTACCCCATCCCAAATGCCTAAAGTACTCTCTTTGAAGACAGTAAGTCTTCCCAGCATTAATCTCAGCATCTTAACTCATCACAAATCTGGACTCATCCTCAAGATACTTGAACAATTATGTCAAAACTCTCCCTGCAAGCTGGCCATCACTGAACATTTCAGATGTATATGCTGCCATTTCCATCAGCTATCATGAGCTTTTTCTTTCAGGGACATTGCTCCACTTACTATTTTCCAATCTTGCCTGTCTGTTGCTCCACTTAATCATCTCTCCTTTCTCCTAAACTGTGGTACCCACTCTTTATTCTACCATTCCCATCTTCCTTTTCTAGAATATCACATGATAAGAATCACACAGAGTGTCCACTCTGCAGTTTTCTTTTCTGTGATTTAATGCCCATTTACAGGTTTCATCATGTCTTTTGGTAACTTGAAAGCATGTTTCCTTAACTGCTGAATAATGTTGCATTTGTGGATATAGAATATTATAGATTTTTTACATCATTATAGCTCAGCATCTCACTTAAAACATGACAAACTCAGTTTCATTGGATTTGTAGATACATGGCACCTGAATAAATGGTTGAATAAACAACCAATGAGCTTAATGAACTTGCTGAGTAGGAAGTAAAAGCATAAGACCCTAGGAAATAATCAGAGTTGATTTGTTATCTTCTTGCTATCATTTGAAAAAAAGACTTAATTCTTAACTTAAACCAGAATTTTTGGTACCTCTCAAACCTTGTAAAAGGTCAAAGCCTGATTGCCTTAGGCCACTTAAATTTCTGAATGCAAATAATATGCATGTACAGATATATATCTATATAAAACCAAATGTATTTTAGAAACACTGATTGCTAAACTTATATTTTTTCAAAGTAAATATTCTGAATTATATTTTAAATGCTAGAAAATAATTAAATTAAATATTTTCATAGAATAACCATTTTATCTAACAGTAATAAATAATACATGATCAAATCAAAATATTCTAGGTACCATTCAGTTTCAAAAGGCCAAATACAGAAATTCTTTTATAATAAAAAAAAAAAGAGTTGCTTGAGATGGCATTTAGATAGCTTATAAAGTTGTTGGCATTCCACTTTGGGTGTGGTTTATTTGTGATGACTTCAAGGGAGACAAAAACCTCATCGCACAATTTCATAGTAGATCATTTCAGTCACATTCAGTCATATTATCATACCTCACAAATAGGAAACATTGGCCTCTCCTCCCTTTAAGACTATCCTCAAACAAACTACAGATTCATATTCCATCTGGTATTGTGCAGAAGCAAATAAATTACTTCCTTCTGGAATAATGAAAAAAATATCCTCAACCCACCCCCCCCAACAAGATATTAGGCAAGAAACAAAAACACGAAGATTTTGTTCACAATTTCAAAAAGTTCACAGTACGTGAAATCCTGTGGCATATTTACTCAAGATATGATTATTTTTGTCTTACTTTATATTAATAAATGTATTTCTGCTTGTACCCAAAACTAAGCAAAACAAAAAAGCACACAAACAAAGGAGGATGAGGAGAAGAAAAAGAAAAAGCCCTCAATGAATTTTTTGGAAAATACACATAGCTCAAAACACAGCAAGCATCCTAGCTACCAGAGGCTCCGCCTTCTCCCTCCAGTTCCTTCTCCCTCCAATGCCTCCAACTTTAGTTTCCCAACTCTGCATTCTTCTCTCTTTGTTGATGAAACTTCTACACATTTATCCTCCTTTGCAAAGGAAATTTTTTGAAACTTCCCTTGCTCTCAGCTTGCTAGAAAACATGGAAGTGTTGAGGTCCTTCTGATAACCTTTATTTTTGTGTTGATATTTCTTTGCTGCCTGCAGCAAGGTTGTGCTGGGTTTGTTGTTTTTATGCTTCTTTGAGGTTTTTTTTTTTTTTGCAAGATATTTTGACATTTGACAAATAAGAAAAAAAACTGTTTGCTTCTCTTCTTAGTCATATTATGTCAAGTGATTCATTTCTCCTCTGCTTTTTTTTTAACCTCAGGCCTTCCCAGTGGTGCTTCTAAATTTATCGTGCAGCTGTTTAAAAAAAAGACACTAGAGTCCTAACATGTGCATGTTCAAAGTACTATAAAGCAGGCCTATTTTTGAATATTTAACAGTTCAATATATATGACATACATATAAGCATCTAGGAATTAGAAAGGCTCGGCCAGACTCTCCTGGTTCCGGAATCTTCTAAAAGCCTGAGGTACAAACTGTTATCCTCTACTGTTAATGGTGTTATGATATGTGCCAAATTTAAAATATGTGCCATTGACCACAACTTATATTTTAGGCAATAGGCTAAACATTAGAACTGTTACTTGAATGTGGCATCAACACTACATCCAAGTATTTCACACCTTGGTTCAAGGGAAAGAGCTGTGTTAATCCCAAGAACAAACAAAGTCACAAATATCTCTCCCTGACACAAGCCTAACTAAAAAAAAAATTAAAACATAAGAGAGACAGCTCTTCATAAAAAAGGAAATTTATGAAATATTTTAGATTAGAATAAAGAATGTGGATTTACCTACAAGGCTTTTGACCAAAGTTAATATCCCTTAAAGATAAAAAAATGCTCTCATCAAATGAGGTACAGAAGGAATTTGCTGCAACATAATAAGGGATAAACATGAAGAACCCACTACTACTAAACAGAGTTCTAGAAATCCTCGACAGATTGGTGAGGTAAGGAAAAATCCAAATTGTAAAGAAAGAAATAAAATCAACCATTTACAGATGGTATGCATATCTTTCATTTATAAAATTACAAAGACTAAATACACACACACACACACACACACACACACACACACACACACACACACACACCTGTTTGAAATAATTAAGGAATTCATTAAAACTGAAAGATAAAAATTGACAGAAAATCGGTTGCATTTATGAACACTAGGAACTATCAATTTTACAAAAAAAAAACATTTTTCTCTTACAATAACCTATACAAGAATAAAAGGTTAGTAACAAATATAGCCAACAAAGTGAAAATCTTATACATTAAATGTTGTAAATTTGTTGGCAAAAGATTCTAGAATACAAATAAAGTGACATTTCATGTTCATATATTAGAAAAGTTATATTATGAAAATGCTCATGCATCAAGTACAATGTAGAGATTCAGCATGGTCTCTTTCAGAGTCCTACTGACATATTTTAGACAAACATAATAAAATTGTTAAAACACATTGGGAGCTTCCAAAGATCCTAAATAGACAGATGATCTTGAAATTGAACAGAAGTTGAAGCACCATATTTCCTGACAAAAATATATTCCAAAGCTACAGTGATTAGAATGACTTAGCACTAACATAGACCAACACATGGACCAGTGGAAGAGCATTCGGAGCTCAGAAATAAACCCATACAGCATTTTCAACTCATTTTTGATAAGAAATCCAAAACCCCTCAGTTAAAAAAAATATCTTAAGTAAAAAATGAAATAAAAAAATGAAGCAAAATAATGCTGGGAAAATTGGATTTCCAAATGTAGTTGAATGAAACTGAGCCCTTAACTTAAAACATGGACAGTGATAACATAAAAGTCAATCAAAGTTTTTCACTTTGACCAAAGACATCAAAACTTTGAGAAGAAAACATAGGTGACATTGAGCTTGGCAACAATTTCAAGGAAGTCGCACAAAAGCACAGTGAACTACAACGTAGTCGGGCAACTGCGATGACGTCAAACAAAAAGTCTTAGGGATGTCTAGAGAAACCAAAACAGAATGGAAGGACAACCTACTCATGAAGTATAGAGGTGACAAGGAGTTAGTGTGTGAAAACACAAGGAACTGCTAGAACTCAATGGTGAAAACTAAATAAACCCTCCTACCAAGTAGAAAAAAGACTTGAATAAATATTTGTCAAAACTGTGTACAGGTGACAAACATTGTTTGGAAAGATAGCCAGAATCACACTAATCACCGCGTGGAAAAACAACTTCAAACCATAGTGACATCCCATCTCACACTTGTTTGTGTGACTAACCAGCAGAACAACCAAAGAAACATGCCAAAAACAGGGAAGGAAAACAAGACCCTTTATAAACTGCTAATGAAAATATGAAGTGCTATGTTGAGCCACATTGTGCAGTTGGTTGTGGTTTTCTGTGACAGTCTTGTCTGTTGCAAAGTTTCCTTGATGAGGGAGGGAATAATGCAGGAGAGAAATAAGAAGGAGTCTAAGTGCTAGAGGACTGGGGAATTTGCTGAGATTGCATCTCCTAGTAATGTCCGAAGCTACAACCAGAAAGTCTCACCAACAAAACTGTCTATGCACAAGCTGAACAAGGACAATAACAATAGAAATACTAAAATCAAGGGGGAAAGACCATGAGATCTCACCCTAAACAAAGAACCGCAGGAAACAAAGGAATGCTGAGTGGGAGAAATAGTCTTGCCCAGGGAAGAGCACGCCAATTGGTTATCAAACATCAAATAGGCAAATCATATATACAAGTAACATTATACAGCTGAGCAGTGATATATGCATATTAGAAGTATGTGTGTACATATATAACAAAGTGTGTGTGTGTGTATCTGTATATGTATGTAACAAATTAATGATAAAAGGCATGAATTTGAAAGAGCAAGGGAGGATATATGGGAGAGTTTAGTAGGAGGAAAGGGAAGGGAAGAGGGAAATAATCTAATTACATTTTTCTCACTATATTATATAGTATTATAATCTCAAAAATTGAAAAAAAAGTATTTTTAAATGGTAGAGTCACTACCAAAAACAGTATAGAAATTCCTCAAAAAAACGACAAAATGATTCAGAAACTCACTTCCTTTTATATATCAAAGTGAACTGAAATCATAGATATAATTTGTATCAGTGCGAAACACATTGACTATGAAGGAAGTAGTAAAAATGCATTAGATCCTTATGAAAATATATCTGGAATAATTTTAATAAGTTTAATATCAGTAGATGGAAAATATGATTGTTTATACTGTACTCAAGTATTAGTATGTTCAGAGGGAAATGGTATTGAGACTCATAAATATATTAATTATAGTTATATATAAAGAAACAGAGCAGTCATAATTGGAATTGATATATTGTCAAATTCTTTATATATATTTCTTTCAAATTAATAAATTGCACTGAGGCATAATATATTATCTTTAACCATAATATGAAAATAAACTTTTTTTTAACTAAGTAAGATAAATTTCCTGAAAACTAATCTTGGAAATGATCCTCCTGGAAGTTGATGACCAAAGATAAATCATGTCTGTAAAAAAAAAAAATTGAAAAGAAAAAATGCCCACAAAATTTTGTGATGCAATTGTAAATTTAATCGTGAATTACATTCAAAATTATGGAAAAGAGATTCATGGTGATTTGAAGATGGATTTGTAACACGTGCATACATTTACAACATTTTGTTTGAAGGAACAGATGTTTGTAAATAGGAGAAAAAGAAATGATTTCAGTTTATCAAAGACAGTTTGAGCATGAAGGTTCATTTCAGCATTGTTCACCATATCCAGAACATATGGAAACAGACTGAACCTTGCATAAACAGATATTCAGAACTGTGATAGACAGATGACACATAGATAGATAGATAGATAGATAGATAGATAGATAGACAGACAGAGGAATAAATATAGATATATCTAGAATGCATAATAGTGTATATTTATATGTAGCAGATGTTATTATATGCTAATGTAATATCACATATATTGGCATATATACCAAAAAGATATATACGTATTGAAATATTTCTACTTTTGCAAAAGGAACCTTTGCCGTATACGTCAAGGTGAATAAACCTGGAAAGCATGATGCAGAGTGCCACAGGATAGTACACAGAGTACTATCACAGGATAAATGGAGTGAATCCACTTACATGAGGCCTCTGCAATAGTCAAATTCAGGGAAGCATAAAACAGAATGTTGACCACCAGGGTCATGAAGAGAAGTAAATAAGTACCTGCTGTTCATCTGGATGAAAGATTCAGTTAACATGACAGAGTCTTGAAATGGGCTGTACACCATGTGCTGGTAGTTAACAAAGTAGTGCTACCTTGAACACTTAACAAAATTAATAGTGTAGATTCCATGTTAAATGTTATTCCATATTGAATAAGCAGGCAAACAAAAAATTCAAAGGGGCAAGAGAAAAACTGGAAGTGATGTATATTTTTGCTACCTTGTTTGTGGAAATAATTTTAGAGCTGTAAACACGTGTGAAAACTCATAAAGATGTGCACTTTAAATATGTGCCACATTTGTGCATCCAATACACATCAATAAATCTATCAATAAATAAAATAAAAAAGGATCTAGAATCTATTCAAATTGAATAGCAAAGGCTTCTGATGAAATCCCTGTAATCGTGTCTACCCAACCACCAAAGAATGATAGAGTTTGGCGCTTATCTAGAAGAGAATATGAGAAATAGAAAGAGGAAATGAAAAGTATAAAAGAAAAAGTGGATAGTCTCAAGCACTATTTAGAAATGAGGTCCTTTGTAAATCTTATATTTTCATGTCTCTTAACTTGGACTTGTATATTCTCACTTAGCATCATTTTTATACTTAAACCCATTTTTCCTTGGTTTTAATTACAGTCTTTACCTACTAACTGTGAAATTTGCTCTCTGGTCTCCTCATCTGATTCATATACTCAGTCTCCTGAGTACTGCAGCCTGCGTATGGCCACTATGATGCTCAGTGCTGACTGACACAGCTTCCTTTGGACCTCCAGTCTACAGAAACACCAGCAGCCTCGAACGTGGCACAGCTCCTCAGATTTCAAGAAGGCTTTTGGTGTGTGTCTTCCTTCTCCCTTCCCCCTGCTTCAACATTTGTAAAAAGTTGCCACAAGTCCTGTGCATTTTGACTTTGTTATAACTCTTCTATCTTGGTTTCGTCATTGTTACTGTTAATGTTGAAGATGATATTATTACTGTTGTGTTCAAAGAGCACTTGGAAGACTTTACTTATGTGCTGATGTTTTTCTAAGATATTTTCAGTATTGCTTCCAGAGAGGGTTTAAACTCAGAATAAATGATGTCATTTAAACCATATAAACTTCTTTGCTCTTGACTTTTCAAAGACTTTTCATGATGCACCATTACTCTAAAGCTTTAACTGAATGGAAGGATCCTACACACTGTAGCTTCTTCCTGTCTCTCCAGACTCATCCTGAGCCACTCTCTTCCTACTCCCACCACCTCCCAAGATACTTCTTTAAACTAAATCTCAATCGTATCTTCTTTCCAGGATAAACCTTCTGGATTAAGGACACCCAGTGGTTTGGATGAAGTTTGGCTGAGTCCTCTGGGAGTTCATATGTTGGAAGATTGGCTCTGATTGTCCTGCTATTGAGATGAAAAGATGCTGGAGAGTAGGAGCCTCTTGGGAGTTGCTCAGGTCATGGTGAGTAGTACCTTTGGAAGGGAGTGTTCTCCTTCCCACAGGTCTTCTGAGTTAACTTTTGTGTGACAGTTGTTTTAGAAGAAGGATGCCTGGCCTCCTCTACCAACTCTGATCCTCATCCACTCCCAACATTGGGATGCCATCTACTCTGAGGTCCTTGTTAGAACAAACTGATGTGGATACTAAACCTGTGTAATCTGTGACCCTCCAGAACTCAAAGCTAAATAAACCCTATTCCTTTATAGCCAGCTTCTGTTTTTTTTTTAATAGCAAAATAAAATGGACTAACATAGGTCAACTGTGACCATCTCAGGGTTATCATTTCTCCAAAGGTTCTTTCCCCTAAAACTATCATGTTTACAGATAGTAGGTATTTGGATTTCAATATATGAATTGTGAGGTACTCCCATTTTTTCTTCTATTTTGTTTTTATTTTGTATTTCTTTATATTTAATTTAATAATATTTATTAGCTATAAATTTCATCTATTTTATATATAAATTTTGTATTTTTATATATAAATTTACTTATTGACAATAAATTAACAAATATAATTCTGACATATTAATACATGTATCTAAGTACTTTGATCATACATAGCCACACTACCCTCTGTTGTATACTTTGCCTGCTTCCTACGGTCCTTTCTTCCCAAACAGTTCCCTTTCTGCTTTCCTGTCATTTCTTCTAATCCAGATTCCACGTCTGAGAGAAAATAAGTGATACTTGTTTTCTGATTCTGGCTATTTCTGCTTAACATGATGATCCCCAATGCCAAATATTTTCATGTAAATGGTCTAATATTGTTCTTCCTATAT